>NW_028295906.1:0-7500 GCF_964197995.2 Scardinius erythrophthalmus
TTTACGGACTTGGTCGTTCTTCACATTTTGACTCAATGGGGGGGTCGTTTGAGCACGATTCGTTTCCCAGGGAGGCTGCACCCTGCCTGGGAAGGGCTTTTCGGAAAACCGGCCTGTCATTTCCTGGAGGTTTCGTACTGCCAGAGACCAAAGTCTCTTCTCTTCCCCAGCCAGAGAGCCCCTGCCTGGGCTGGCCGGCCGACTCTCTCCTGGAGGCCCTCTCCAACTACAGGACTTCCAGAGATCTGTAATCTGGACTTTATACCCGACCAGGGCAACTCTGAGTGGGACTCACGACGTCTGATGAGGGCGGTCGGGTGTGTGCCTCCAACCTGCTCTTTCCCTCCTCCACAAAGGCCCGAAGGTCCGTTTTAGGACCGACTCAGCCCCAGGCGGAGCTCCGGTAGGCGCGCGCCGAACTGTCTGTGACCGGGACCGAGGCACCCTCCACGGGCTGGCCAGGGAGGTCTGAGAGCACGGAGCTCTGAACCCGCCTCACGTTTACGGACTTGGTCGTTTCTTCACATTTTGACTCAATGGGGGGGGGGGGTCGTTTGAGCACGATTCGTTTCCCAGGGAGGCTGCACCCTGCCTGGGAAGAGCTTTCGGAAAACCGGCCTGTCATTTCCTGGAGGTTCGTACTGCCAGAGACCAAAGTCTCTTCTCTTCCCCAGCCAGAGAGCCCCCTGCCTGGGGCTGGCCGGCCGACTCTCTCCTGGAGGCCCTCTCCAACTACAGGACTTCCAGAGATCTGTAATCTGGACTTTATACCCGACCAGGGCAACTCTGAGTGGGACTCACGACGGTCTGATGAGGGCCGCACTCCCCTCCTCCATATAGGCCCGAAGGTCTGTTTCATGACCGTCTTTGCTCCAGACGGAGCTCCGGGGGTGGCGGGGAATCTGACTCTGACCCAGGACGGGCCACCCTCCCTGGGCCGGCCAGGGAGGTCTGAGAGCACGGAGCTTTGTGTCCACCGCAACATTTTTGGACTTTGTCATTTTCGGCACCAGAGTCACTTTCCCGTGGGCTTTGGGCTTTATTCGTGCCCAGGAGAGGTGCGCCATGCCTGGGATGCACTTTTCAGGGAATCAACCCCCCATCTTTTTTTTCCTGGAGGTTTCATGCTTTTCAGCGCTCCACCACGGCGGAGGCTGAACTCACTCCCCAGCCAGAGCGCACCCTCCCTGGCTTGGGTCACTGCCTTGAAGGCCCTGGAGGTTTGAACCCACTGCAAGTTTTTGGACTTTGTCATTTCGGCACCAGAGTCACTTTCTCCATGGGCTTTGGGCTTTATTCGTGCCCAGGAAGGCTGCTCCACCCTCCTCCATACATGCCCGAAGGTCCGTTTTAGGACCGTCTTCGCTCCAGACGGAGCTCCAGGGGTGGCGGTCAAATCTGACTCTGGCCCAGGACGGGCTGCCCTCCCTGGGCCGGCCAGGGAGGTCTGAGAGCATGGAGGTTTGAACCCACTGCAAGTTTTGGACTTTGTCATTTCGGCACCAGAGTCACTTTCTCCATGGGCTTTATTCGTGCCCAGGAAGGCTGCTCCACCTCCTCCATACATGCCCGAAGGTCCGTTTAGACCGTCTTCGCTCCAGACTGAGCTCCAGGGGTGACGGTAAAATCTGACTCTGGCCCAGGACGGGCCGCCCTCCCTGGGCCGGCCAGGGAGGTCTGAGAGCATGGAGGTTTGAACCCACTGCAAGTTTTTGGACTTTGTCATTTCGGCACCAGAGTCACTTTCTCCATGGGCTTTGGGCTTTATTCGTGCCCAGGAGAGGTGCGCCATGCCTGGGATGCACTTTTCAGGGAATCAACCCCCCCATCTTTTTTTTCCTGGAAGTTTCATGCTTTTCAGCGCTCCACCACGGCGGAGGCTGAACTCACTCCCCAGCCAGAGCGCACCCTCCCTGGCTTGGGTCACTGCCTTGAAGGCCCTGGAGGTTTGAACCCACTGCAAGGTTTTGGACTTTGTCATTTCGGCACCAGAGTCACTTTCTCCATGGGCTTTGGGCTTTATTCGTGCCCAGAAGGCTGCTCCACCTCCTCCATACATGCCCGAAGGTCCGTTTTAGGACCGTCTTCGCTCCAGACGGAGCTCCAGGGGTGGCGGTCAAATCTGACTCTGGCCCAGGACGGGCTGCCCTCCCTGGGCCGGCCAGGGAGGTCTGAGAGCATGGAGGTTTGAACCCACTGCAAGTTTTTGGACTTTGTCATTTCGGCACCAGAGTCACTTTCTCCATGGGCTTTATTCGTGCCCAGGAAGGCTGCTCCACCCTCCTCCATACATGCCCGAAGTCCGTATTAGGACCGTCTTCGCTCCAGACTGAGCTCCAGGGGTGACGGTAAAATCTGACTCTGGCCCAGGACGGGCCGCCCTCCCTGGGCCGGCCAGGGAGGTCTGAGAGCATGGAGGTTTGAACCCACTGCAAGTTTTTGGACTTTGTCATTTCGGCACCAGAGTCACTTCCCCCGTGGGCTTTGGGCTTTATTCGTGCCCAGGAGAGGTGCGCCATGCCTGGGATGCACTTTTCAGGGAATCAACCCCCCCCCCCCCCCATCTCTTTTTTTTTTTTCCTGGAGGTTTCACGCTTTTCAGAGCTCCACCACGGCGGAGGCTGAACTCACTCCCCCAGCCAGAGCGCACCCTCCCTGGCTTGGGTCACTGACTTGAAGGCCCTGGAGGTTTGAACCCACTGCAGGTTTTTGGACTTTGTCATTTCGGCACCAGAGACACTTTCTCCATGGGCTTTGGGCTTTATTCGTGCCCAGGAGAGGTGCGCCATGCCTGGATGCACTTTTCAGGGAATCACCCCCCCATCTTTTTTTCCCCTGGAGGTTTCATGCTTTTCAGAGCTCCACCACGGCGGAGTTTGAACTCACTCCACAGCCAGAGCGCACCCTCCCTGGCAGGGCTTGGAATGGTCCTGGAGGCCCTCTCCCTCCAGGACTTCCAGAGCTCCACCGCGCTCGGCTCGATCTGGATATCATCCCCAGCCAGAGTGGCCCCTGTCTGGGCTTGGAACGGTCCTGCAGGCCCTCTCCCTCCAGGACTTCCAGCGCGCGTGGCGTAAGCTGGAGTTATACCCACCCAGAGCGGACTCTGAGCGGGGCTCACCACGGTCTGATGAGGGGGGGTTCACCTTCACCGCACTCCCCTCCTCCGTACAGGCCCGAAGGTCCGTTTTAGGACCGACTTAGCTCCAGGCGGAGCTCCAGGCTGTAGGCCCACCGACCTGTCTGTGCCCGGGACGGAGGCACCCTCCCTGGGCTGGCCAGGGAGGTCTGAGGGCATGGGGCCCTGAACCCACCTCACGTTTATGGACTTTGTCATATTTTTTCCCCAAAATATCCACAGCTCCACCACAACGGTGGAGATTGAACTCACTCTCCCCAGCCAGAGTGCACCCTCCCTGGGCTAGGGTCACTGCCTTGAAAGGTGTCCTGGTGCTCAAGATTCCCAGTGATCCATCCTAGGGCCTTCCGCGGCCGCCCTCCCCAGCCAGAGTGGGCCCCCCGGCTGGGCTTGGACTGGTCCTGGAGGCCCTCTCCCTCCAGGACTTCCAGAGCTCCGGGCGCCCAGCTCGCTCTGTTTTCCGTCCCCAGCCACAGTGGGCCCCCGGCTGGGCTTGGACTGGTCCTGGAGGCCCTCTCCCTCCAGGACTTCCAGAGCTCCGGGCGCCCAGCTCGCTCTGTTTCCCGTCCCCAGCCAGAGTGGGCCCCCGGCTGGGCTTGGACTGGTCCTGGAGGCCCTCTCCCTCCAGGACTTCCAGAGCTCCGGGCGCCCAGCTCGCTCTGTTTTCGTCCCCAGACAGAGTCACTCAGATTGGGACCGGGGGGGGGTGTCCCACCACCACCACTCTCCTCTCCCATACAGGCCCGAAGGTCCGTTTTAGGACCGTCTCGGCTCCAGCTAGAGCCCCAGGGGTGGCGGGGCTGAGCTGCGTCTGACCGGGGTCAAAACACCCTCCCTGGGTTGGCCGAAGAGCTCCCGGGTGCCTGGAGCTCAGAGTGCACTGCAACATTTGGGACTTAGGTTTTGGGGAGCGAGGATCGGCTCCAGGACCCCCCAGAGCCGGCCGCCGGACTCCCCGGGAGAAGCGGTCACCCCGTTTCTCCCAGACCCCAAATGCTCCCTTGCAGGACACCCTTTGCACCAGCAGGCCCACCAGGACCGCGGGGCTAGGCGCTCCAAGCCGGGTATGGAGCGCTCTGGTCGGGCCTGGTTGCCCACCTTAGAGCGCACGCAGTTTTGATGGACGGTAACCCACTGCAAACGGATTCAAACGGCCGTAACTCGGCCGAGGTGGGTCCTATCGACGCCAATTTTTTATCGTTTGTAGAACGGGACGAGACCTTTCCAAAGAGCCCGGCCACGGCCTCGGGGGCCCCGGGGGCCCGAGATACAGCGCCGCGAAGGCGAAAAACGCAAATATCTCGGCGAAACTCAACGGATCCGGCGGGCACCGGCTCTTCGGAAGCGTCTGGTCGAGACGAAAAGAACGGTACCGGTTTGGTCCGTTTTGGTGGAGTTTTCGCGGAGATATGAGCCGAAAACCACCGGGCGCGCTCCAAAAAGGCGGGGCCGATGACATCACGGCCAATGGGAGGAAAAACGCCCGTATCTCGGCGACGCGAAGACCCAGAGAGCTCAAATTCGGGTGAGGTGGTCCCAGGGGGGCCCTTGCTCGAAGGGGAAGTGGCGGGCCCCGGGGACGCCCCCTGCCGGATCGCCGCTCGCGGGGGCCCCCCGACTTTGAACGGTTATATCTCCGGGGCCACGGCGAGTTTCAGCTCGTGGGTGGGGCTCATTCGAAAGGCCCCGTGCAGCCCTACGATCGGCTGGTGGTTTGGGGAAGATTGAGCGAGGGGCTCCCGAGATACGAGCCGAAAAAGCTGCGCCTTTGACCGGCCGTAGCTCCCCGACCCCGGGGCCCTCGGGGACGGGGGTGGGCCCGTTGGATAGGTCCCCTCGAGACCTACGATCGACCCGGGTTTGAGATTTTTTCGCAGGGCGCTTTTCGAGATGTTCGCGAAGTTTTCCCTCATTCGCTCAGTTCTCCGCTCAGCCGCTACCTTAAGAGAGTCCCGGTTAGTCCCGCCCGCTCCCTGACCGTGTCCCCAGAACGACGAACCTTCCTCGGCGTGCCACCAGAGCCCCTGGGGCCCGACCCACTGCGGGTTTTGGACTCGGGAGCAGAGAAGGGGCCCGGACTTTGAACGGCCGTGACTCGGGGAAGGTGGGTCCTATCGACGCCAAACTCGGGTCAGAGTAGGGTCTCGGCGGGCCCCTTCCAAGGAGCCCGACCCCGAGCTCCGGGGCCCCGGGTCCCGAAACGGGGCCGACAGGACGGCGCGCGCGTCGGAAGGAAAGGCCCCAGGGGCTCGGGAGGCGGGGTCCGAGAGATGCCCGAGGGACCCCCCGACACCCGAAAGGGCGAGGCGCTGGGACCTCCCCTTCCCGAGATACGGGCCGTTTTGTCCAAAAGTCCCTTGCGCGTAACCGGGCCTATCTCGGGAACCGAAGGTCCCAGCGGCTCGAGACGGCGGGTGCTGGGGGGCCCCGAGGGCACCCTACTCCTCCCGCCGTCCCGAGCTCCGGGGACCTTCCGGTCCCGAGATACGGCCACTTCCTGTCCAGCTTTGACCGGGCGTATCTCCGAGAGTAAGCCGAGTTGGGGCTCCATACTCCGGGCGTGGGGGGAGCACCGTAGGGCCCCCCCCACCCCTGGTGTACGGAGCCCCAACTCGGCTCGGCGGCCGAGATACGGTCACTTCCTGTCCAGCTTTGACCGGGCGTATCTCCGAGAGTAAGCCGAGTTGGGGCTCCATACTCCGGGCGTGGGGGGAGCACCGTAGGGCCCCCCCCACCCCTGGTGTATGGAGCCCCAACTCGGATCGGTTCCAGAGATATACCCGCTTGAAGTTTCAACTTTGACCGGACGTAACTCGAAAAGTAAGCCGAGTTGGGGCTCCATACTCTGGGCGTGGGGGGTGCTCGAGGAGACCCCCCAGCGACCAGAGTATGGAGCCCCAACTCGGATCGGTTCCAGAGATATACCCGCTTGAAGTTTCAACTTTGACCGGACGTAACTCGACAAGTAAGCCGAGTTGGGGCTCCATACTCTGGGCGTGGGGGGACCCCCAGGGGACCCCCTTGTGCCCAGAGTTTGGAGCCCCAACTCGGCTTCATCACTGAGATCTCTACCTTAAGAGAGTCAAAGTTACTCCCGCATCTCCGAAAGTAAGCCGAGTTGGAGCTCCATACTCCGGGCCTGGGGGGAGTACCATAGGGCCCCCCCACCCCTGGTGTATGGAGCCCCAACTCGGCATGGTCCCAGATATATACCCGCTTGAAGTTTCAACTTTGACCGGAGGTAACTCGAAAAATAAGCCGAGTTGGGGCTCCATACTCTGGGCGTGGGGGGACCCCCAGGGAACCCCCATGTGCCCAGAGTATGGGGCCCCAACTCGGCATGGTCCCAGAGATATACCTGCTTGAAGTTTCAACTTTGACCGGACGTAACTCGAAAAATAAGCCGAGTTGGGGCTCCATGCTCTGGGCGTGGGGGTACCCCGAGGGGACCCCCATGTGCCCAGAGTATGGGGCCCCAACTCGGCATGGTCCCAGAGATACACCCGCTTGAAGTTTCAACTTTGACCGGGTGTCACTCTCAAAAAAAAAAAAAAAAAAGCAGAGTTGGGGCTCTGTACTCTGGGCGTGGGGGACCCCGAGGGGACCCCCATGTGCCCAGAGTATGGAGCCCCAACTCGGATTGGTTCCAGAGATATACCCGCTTGAAGTTTCAACTTTGACCGGACGTAACTCGAAAAGTAAGCCGAGTTGGGGCTCCATACTCTGGGCGTGGGGGGTGCTCGAGGAGACCCCCCAGTGACCAGAGTATGGAGCCCCAACTCGGATCGGTTCCAGAGATATACCCGCTTGAAGTTTCAACTTTGACCGGACGTAACTCGAAAAATAAGCCGAGTTGGGGCTCCATGCTCTGGGCGTGGGGGTACCCCGAGGGGACCCCCATGTGCCCAGAGTATGGGGCCCCAACTCGGCATGGTCCCAGAGATACACCCGCTTGAAGTTTCAACTTTGACCGGGTGTCACTCTCAAAAAAAAAAAAAAAAGCAGAGTTGGGGCTCTGTACTCTGGGCGTGGGGGGACCCCGAGGGGACCCCCATGTGCCCAGAGTATGGAGCCCCAACTCGGATTGGTTCCAGAGATATACCCGCTATATACACACACACACACACACACACACACACACACACACACACACACACACACACACACACACACACACACACACACACACACACACACACTCTGCTTCACCCTACCTAACCCTACCCACCTCACCCGGGCACCGGCCGAACCCGGGGGTCCCACACTTAAGCCCGGGCATTACTGTCCCAGCCCACCCGGGCCTCAAGAGAACCGGGCCACTGGTAACCCAAAATCGACTTAGGCTATGGGTGGCTGGCTTG
>NW_028295906.1:17500-20539 GCF_964197995.2 Scardinius erythrophthalmus
GAGGTCTGAGAGCACGGAGCTCTGAACCCGCCTCACGTTTACGGACTTGGTCGTTTCTTCACATTTTGACTCAATGGGGGGGGTCGTTTGAGCACGATTCGTTTCCCAGGGAGGCTGCACCCTGCCTGGGAAGGGCTTTTCGGAAAACCGGCCTGTCATTTCCTGGAGGTTTCGTACTGCCAGAGACCAAAGTCTCTTCTCTTCCCCAGCCAGAGAGCCCCTGCCTGGGCTGGCCGGCCGACTCTCTCCTGGAGGCCCTCTCCAACTACAGGACTTCCAGAGATCTGTAATCTGGACTTTATACCCGACCAGGGCAACTCTGAGTGGGACTCACGACGGTCTGATGAGGGCGGTCGGGTGTGTGCCTCCAACCTGCTCTTTCCTCCTCCACAAAGGCCCGAAGGTCCGTTTTAGGACCGACTCAGCCCCCAGGCGGAGCTCCGGTAGGCGCGCGCCGAACTGTCTGTGACCGGGACCGAGGCACCCTCCACGGGCTGGCCAGGGAGGTCTGAGAGCACGGAGCTCTGAACCCGCCTCACGTTTACGGACTTGGTCGTTTCTTCACATTTTGACTCAATGGGGGGGGGGGGGGTCGTTTGAGCACGATTCGTTTCCCAGGGAGGCTGCACCCTGCCTGGGAAGAGCTTTTTCGGAAAACCGGCCTGTCATTTCCTGGAGGTTTCGTACTGCCAGAGACCAAAGTCTCTTCTCTTCCCCAGCCAGAGAGCCCCCTGCCTGGGCTGGCCGGCCGACTCTCTCCTGGAGGCCCTCTCCAACTACAGGACTTCCAGAGATCTGTAATCTGGACTTTATACCCGACCAGGGCAACTCTGAGTGGGACTCACGACGGTCTGATGAGGGCCGCACTCCCCTCCTCCATATAGGCCCGAAGGTCTGTTTCATGACCGTCTTTGCTCCAGACGGAGCTCCGGGGGTGGCGGGGAAATCTGACTCTGACCCAGGACGGGCCACCCTCCCTGGCCGGCCAGGGAGGTCTGAGAGCACGGAGCTTTGTGTCCACCGCAACATTTTTGGACTTTGTCATTTCGGCACCAGAGTCACTTTCCCCGTGGGCTTTGGGCTTTATTCGTGCCCAGGAGAGGTGCGCCATGCCTGGGATGCACTTTTCAGGGAATCAACCCCCCCATCTTTTTTTTCCTGGAGGTTTCATGCTTTTCAGCGCTCCACCACGGCGGAGGCTGAACTCACTCCCCAGCCAGAGCGCACCCTCCCTGGCTTGGGTCACTGCCTTGAAGGCCCTGGAGGTTTGAACCCACTGCAAGTTTTTGGACTTTGTCATTTCGGCACCAGAGTCACTTTCTCCATGGGCTTTGGGCTTTATTCGTGCCCAGGAAGGCTGCTCCACCCTCCTCCATACATGCCCGAAGGTCCGTTTTAGGACCGTCTTCGCTCCAGACGGAGCTCCAGGGGTGGCGGTCAAATCTGACTCTGGCCCAGGACGGGCTGCCCTCCCTGGGCCGGCCAGGGAGGTCTGAGAGCATGGAGGTTTGAACCCACTGCAAGTTTTTTGGACTTTGTCATTTCGGCACCAGAGTCACTTTCTCCATGGGCTTTATTCGTGCCCAGGAAGGCTGCTCCACCCTCCTCCATACATGCCCGAAGGTCCGTTTTAGGACCGTCTTCGCTCCAGACTGAGCTCCAGGGGTGACGGTAAAATCTGACTCTGGCCCAGGACGGGCCGCCCTCCCTGGGCCGGCCAGGGAGGTCTGAGAGCATGGAGGTTTGAACCCACTGCAAGTTTTTGGACTTTGTCATTTCGGCACCAGAGTCACTTTCTCCATGGGCTTTGGGCTTTATTCGTGCCCAGGAGAGGTGCGCCATGCCTGGGATGCACTTTTCAGGGAATCAACCCCCCATCTTTTTTTCCTGGAAGTTTCATGCTTTTCAGCGCTCCACCACGGCGGAGGCTGAACTCACTCCCCAGCCAGAGCGCACCCTCCCTGGCTTGGTCACTGCCTTGAAGGCCCTGGAGGTTTGAACCCACTGCAAGTTTTTGGACTTTGTCATTTCGGCACCAGAGTCACTTTCTCCATGGGCTTTGGGCTTTATTCGTGCCCAGGAAGCTGCTCCACCCTCCTCCATACATGCCCGAAGGTCCGTTTTAGGACCGTCTTCGCTCCAGACGGAGCTCCAGGGGTGGCGGTCAAATCTGACTCTGGCCCAGGACGGGCTGCCCTCCCTGGGCCGGCCAGGGAGGTCTGAGAGCATGGAGGTTTGAACCCACTGCAAGTTTTTGGACTTTGTCATTTCGGCACCAGAGTCACTTTCTCCATGGGCTTTATTCGTGCCCAGGAAGGCTGCTCCACCCTCCTCCATACATGCCCGAAGGTCCGTATTAGGACCGTCTTCGCTCCAGACTGAGCTCCAGGGGTGACGGTAAAATCTGACTCTGGCCCAGGACGGGCCGCCCTCCCTGGGCCGGCCAGGGAGGTCTGAGAGCATGGAGGTTTGAACCCACTGCAAGTTTTTGGACTTTGTCATTTCGGCACCAGAGTCACTTCCCCCGTGGGCTTTGGCTTTATTCGTGCCCAGGAGAGGTGCGCCATGCCTGGGATGCACTTTTCAGGGAATCAACCCCCCCCCCCCCCCCCATCTCTTTTTTTTTTTTTTCCTGGAGGTTTCACGCTTTTCAGAGCTCCACCACGGCGGAGGCTGAACTCACTCCCCCCAGCCAGAGCGCACCCTCCCTGGCTTGGGTCACTGACTTGAAGGCCCTGGAGGTTTGAACCCACTGCAGGTTTTGGACTTTGTCATTTCGGCACCAGAGACACTTTCTCCATGGGCTTTGGGCTTTATTCGTGCCCAGGAGAGGTGCGCCATGCCTGGGATGCACTTTTCAGGGAATCAACCCCCCCATCTTTTTTTCCCCTGGAGGTTTCATGCTTTTCAGAGCTCCACCACGGCGGAGTTTGAACTCACTCCACAGCCAGAGCGCACCCTCCCTGGCAGGGCTTGGAATGGTCCTGGAGGCCCTCTCCCTCCAGGACTTCCAGAGCTCCACCGCGCTCGGCTCGATCT
>NW_028295905.1:0-20482 GCF_964197995.2 Scardinius erythrophthalmus
GATACCTCTTGTTTTGACTGAGAATGGTAAACAACACATGCAGCCATATTGGAGGAGGGGCTTTACTAGAGCAATTGAGCCAAAACACAAGTTTTATGGGTAGTGGGTGGGAAAGTGTCAAGTGTGGCTAATGCGGTTTAAACCAGACTGAACCCTGCAGAATTACTGATGGGTAGGCCGGGCCCTGCTTTGACTGTATCTTTCAGTGGTATTAAACACGATGGTCTTGCTGTATCCATGGGCCTGCAAAAGATGAGGTGAGTCAGAGGAAGAATATATTATTTTGAGAGTAAAAACATTTAGCAAATATATTGGATCATACAATATTTTGTAATATATGACACATACTAGAGTATTTGTACATTTGATATGGTGATTGTTGGTATTTTATGGTATATGAAAATGATTTTCCTCTTCCTTTCACTTTCCCCTCTCATTAACTCAACTTCCTCCACAGACTGGACTCATTAGGACTGAGTTGAGATAACTGCATGCTGGGTTTTCCTGTGAAACTCTAATAAGCAAGTAGTACTGCAGCAAACACCAGCTCAGACGCACACCGAGCAGCATGTTCAGGTACACACCTCCCTGGCAGGTGCTGTGTAACAGCCTGGATCGTGATTTTAAGGTAAGGTTGTACACATACATGTTTCAAGAAGTGCTTGTATGTTAAGGCTTAAAGAATGATTTTATTCTACAACAATAAATTGACAAACTAGCCTCACTTGCCCAGCTTTACAAAATATTTAAAGTTTTATGCATATATGGAATTTCAGTCATCTGTAAATAAAATAAAAAAAATGTGTATGGTACAATACTTGTGTATTTTAGTGTTTTAGTATTTTAGTGTATGCTTTTATTAAATAGTTTAAAAAAATCATTGTTGATGTACAAGTCAAGTCAAATACTTTAATACATTTTAATGTGGTTTGGCAAAGAAATATTTACCTAAAAAAAAATATATATATATATTGTAATGTTTTAACGCATATAAATAAACACTATAATTTTTTAATTAACTTAAGGGTATGTTTACAAGACAGCGATGTACTAAAAACAGAAAAGTCTTTCCCTTGCGTTTTTCGCGTCCAGACTACAACGTTGTCAAAGCAATCCCTTTCACACGAAAACTATTAAAAACGCTGTTTTATGCAAGCAAGGCCAGTAGTTGGCGGTCACTTTGTGCCTATCTATCAGTATGCCTATCTATAGACTGGACATGTAACACGCATGGCATAACCGTTTTCACAAATCCACATTTTTGTAGTTTACATGGAAACAATAACGGTATTGTTTACAAAATCTTGCATTTTGAAACCCGTTTTCAAAAGTTTGCATTTTCAGCCCCCCAAACATAAATGCGTCCCCCTTATTTTTTGCAGGTCAAGTGTGTTCACGTAGAGGCCAATGTGAATAAATCTAGATTTAACTTAAAAGAGAAGTCAAGATAGTCTATGCATGACCTAACGTTTTATTCTTTTCCAAAACAAGGCAATTTGAGCATTATGGAGCGCTAACACTCTCATGTACTGTATGATTCATACACAAAGCGAGGAGGGCGCTCTCTCACAGAAAGCCCAAACGAATTTGTAGAAGTAATAACTTATGGCGTTCCAGGAAATCCCTTATATGGACAAAGGCATCCAGCTATTGGCTGTAGCAGCAGCTGAATAAAAACCAGAAACATTTTGACTGATGAAACGTGAAGACAATAAACACACGAATGCGACAATATATGGTTGTGTGTTTTTCAGGCCATCTCAATGTATTTATTGACAATAAAGTATATGATGTACATGAGTGTAATGATGCTGAAAATTCATCTTTGATTACAGGAATAAATATAATATAATATATATTCACATAGAAAACAACTATGTTAAATTGTAATACTATTTCACAATATTACTGTTTTTACTGCATTTTTTTATAAAATAAATGCAGCCTTGGTGAGCAGAAGAGACTTTCAAAAACATTAAACAATTGTTATGTTTTCAAACTTTTGATAGGTAGGCCTATTGTATATTTTCTGCCTTATTCTGTCATCTTTTTTTTTTACATTGTATAAAATACATGAGGATATTAGTGGTTGTTGTACAGCTGTGTATTTTATTTCTTACCTAATTAAAAGCAAGTGATCAGATCAAAAATAAAATGTCAATTAGACAAAGGTCAGATAAAAACTGGTATTACACCTGACATTTCTGTCCCCCTTACTTCTGAAATGATGGCTAAGCCCGAGTTTTTAGTTTAAAATGGTGTCACATAAATGGCCCCTGCCATACTGCTGTGTTCTTATCCACTAGATGTCAGGATTTGTATTTTTCAATTCCCAGAAACGTTTGTGCACAAAGGTGAAAGGACTCTGTAATAGACACTTTTTTTAGTTAAAAAGTTACTGGGGATGACTTTTACTTGGCCATAAAGTCTGGAATGTAATATATGAGTGTCATGCTCTTTATTTTTCACTCATCAGTCTGCTCTGACCCAAGAGTTTTCCTCCACTCACTGCACAGCTAAAATGACAGCTTCAGCTTTAATTTTAATTGCACTGTTGTTGTTGTCCTCACTACAGTCCATACATCGTAGTTAACAAGAATGTTTATTAATTTTTTCAGGCCCGTTAAGCATCTCTAATGTTAACCATCAGATGGTTGTGTACAGATGGATCAGTAATAAGCTTTTATATTAATCTGCCAGGTGCCAATTCTTCCTCAAAACCCATTACACAATCTATCAGTCTGTTGCACTCCTTCAGTCTGGGTGTGGGGTGTGTCTATGCTTGCATATATGATATATTAGCTGAACTTTGTCAAGTCAGTGCAGTAAAGACAGAAGTGCCTTCTTCATGTGACACTACAGGCTCTGATTCCACTTCTGATGTCAGAGGGTGAGTGTTGGTCATTTTTTCTTTGGCTAAAACGTTTTTTTGAAAGTCTTGTTACGTTAGAATAAATACATTTGAAAAGATAATTTGTAAGAGAGACAGGATATATAAGATGCCTAAATCAGAGAATAGAGTGGCCTATATAGTAACCAGTAAATTAAAAGAGTAGAACTTTGACAAATTACTTATCAAAGACAAAAGTACTTATCTCAATATTATAATCTTTTTAATAGCGGGAATGTTTTCACTTTCAGACATTTTATTGTCACTGTACGCTAAAGGTTGATCAGGTTGAATATGGTTATGCATCTTACAATTGTTTTTTATAGAGTACTTAGATTGCATCTGTCTGGAAGAAAATAAAAAAGCAGCTTGTGCACCTACTTGTGCTTTTTATGTTGTGTCCATTCCACATTCCACTGAGCATCTATCAAAACATGGCTGTTCTGTTATCAGTGGTTGTTAAAATATGGGTCACCATCATGAAATTGCATTTGGATCTGGAAATCAAACTGTTAAAAAAAAGTTTTATTAGGTAAAGACTCCCTGTAATTTGACTTGCATGATTCTATGCTTTGGTCAACACACTGTAAAGCTACAGTACATTTTCTGCACATTTTGGGACACCCCTCAAACAGTCTGAGCCAATCAGCACAGGCAGAGCAGCGGTTTCCAGGAAATCAGTTTATCAGCGGTTCACAGTTCACAATGTCACACATGGGCACACACTGGCAGTAAGCAAAACTCCCTTAAAACTACGTAAGCTTGTTCAGAGTAGACAGTCTTATCTATTGTTTTGATGCAGTCGCTCAGAGCAGAAAATGTTTTTCCCGCAATGATAAATTATTTTATATAAAATATAGAGTATTACGAATCTCTTCAATAACTTGAGGTGAGTGACAGCTTTTTAAACCTATATCACCAACTGAAGATGTATTTACATTTTCAAATACTTTTGTCATCAGAAGTTATTAGACCTAAATTAGACTAAATAATTAGAAATTATTAAAAAAGAAATTGTTTCTTTATAGGTTTATTAAAAACTTACATCTTTAATTTAATTATTAAAAATCATAAAATATATAGCTTTTAAATAACCCATTGACTGCATTTTTATAATGTATTATTAACAGACAAATGTCTTAATACAAAGTAGAAGATGGGTTAACGTATACTGTAAAAAAGTCAAACAGAAACATTGTTTTTCAGATGAATAGTAGGCTGAGTTGATGAAACCATATCAATTTACCATGATTTCACTATAGTAAGGATTTTTTTTTTTTTTTTTTGGTAAATTGAGGAAATGTTAATTCTAAACAATCATGGAAATGCATTGTATAACAATTATGTCAGTTGTAGTTATAGTTTTTAAAACTATTAATGTTGACCATAGTAACCATAGTTTCCACTAAAATAACAGTTACTATAAAACTGTGCTAGCTTGGAGTTAGCCATCAACATAAAGAAATTAAACAAAATTGTACAAAATACCAAAGTTAAAACATGGTTACTCTGCAAGAACTATGGTGTATTTTCACAAGGGACAAGTGTATTGAAAGTGAAAGTGTATTATCTCCCTCTATGTATTATATTTTTTTAACATTTTTAAATTACTTTGTGTACTTTTTGTGTAATGTTATGAGTGGAAAATGTTTCAGAAAAAAAAATCTAAATGTACATTGTAAATGTTTTTCACTCATTAGACACAACTTGCTAAACCTTTTAAGCTCAGACATCTTAAACCTTGTATGTTACATATCTGGAGATACTTAGTCACTTTTACTTACACACTACACACATATATGTCAAACATCTGATACTCTCAACACACTCCAGTAGTCAATCTGTTTTCTTTCGTTTTTTTTTTTTTTTTTTTTACCCAGAGACAGGCATCAACTGTGACAGTCAACCCATATGATTCATGCACACACCCCTCAGTAGAGGAGCAGGCTGTGATCCATTCCCGTCCTTCTTTAAGACCTCTACTTCCCAGGCCTGCCCCAAACCATCCACTAGTCCCCATGACTAGCAACCCAAAGCGTTGGGTAATAAAGCCCTTCTTCCCTAAGCTAGAGCAGTCAGATTTGCGCTCCATATTGAGCCCTACTGGTCAACCACAGTCGCTAGAGAACACGTGGGGTAGCAGTCAGGACGGTGACTCTTTCAGGTTCAGTTTGGAAAGCATAACAGTAACAGGCATGCAGCCCACTGTGAAGGGGTCATCTGGCAGTGGTAAAAGCACCCCAGACATGATGGTCCAGGCCCGGCAAGTGTCTGTGTCTGAGGATGGAAGCGACAGTGAGGACTGGATGGCCAATACCCAAAGCAACCCCGGCAGCCCTGGAACTGCCAGCAGCACAGGCTCACATGTTGGGTTCTATTCCTTCGTAGATGACCCAGCAAGCCCAGAAGCAGAGATGAATGAAGTCTACATGATTTCTCCAAAAAGACAGGCCAAACTGAATACCTTGAAGGAGAAGAGCACCTTTAAGCTGCAGACGTACACAGAGGAAAAGAGACCTGGAAGGCTATTCGAAGAAACTAACGGCGATGACCGTTACAGAGTTAAGGATGCCTCCACAGTGAATGAAGAGGAGGAAAATCAAGATCGAATTGAGATCATCCGGAATCAGGCACCCAAGAATAGCCCTGCCCTTAAAGAGCAGTGGAGTGCCTTGGAACATCTGGACCTCAGTAGCATGCCACAAAGGCTCCTGGATGGGTTTAGTCTACGCTACAAACCAGTGAGTGCAAAGACCGAACAGGCCAGGGTTGAGCCTGGCACCATAGACAGTGAGCAAATTGATTTCAATGCAGCACGAAAGCAGTTTTTAATGATGGAAAGATCAAAACAGAATCCCTTCCAACAGAGCCCTCAGCAGCTTACTTACTCCCCTAAATTGCGAGGACAGTCTCTATCCTCAACAGCCAACATCTTCACTCCAAAACAAGTAAGCAAAGAGAACAGCCAAGAGGAGAAGCAGATCCCACTAGCAACACAACAAGAGGCACAAGTAAAGACTGTAACTGTGACTGAGGATCCAGAAGATGGTGTTCTGAGTGGTGCCATAGATGATTTTGATTCTGGTCTTGGTGACCGAAGTGGAGGCTACACCAATAATTGGAGCATTTCGAACGAACCTTCCATTTCAGAGATGGAAAGTAGCATGACAATGTTTAGTGCAGATGAGACTCCCATTCAAAGGGAAATCAGAATTTCCCAACAACGTGAAGAGAGTCTACGGCGATCGAGGGGTATTTTGCGCTCAGACAATTCAGAGATGGTGGAGATTAGGACAAAGCCAATTCTGACCCTGTCGTCTTCACAGGTGAAAGCTGCAAAAGCCAAAGAAACAAACCGAGTGAGTTTCCTTATTCAGAGAGAGCTTGAACTTGAGAAACAGCGACATAACCCACAAAGTGTTTCAAGTCACCATATTCGAGAGAACCAAGTACAGGACAAGAAGTCATTTGATTCACAACCCGATGAAATTTTAATCACATCTACAAGGACAAGTTTAAGAGAAAGTCCCTCAAATGATGTAGAGCAAATAGCAGTCTCTGAAAATGACATCTGGATTACAGAGCAACCTGTACTAGTAGATGAAGTTGACATCTCAGATTCAAAGGAGTTTCTTTCGCCTTGCTGTCCTCATCGACATCCTAATGAATCTATGCTTCAAAGAAACACTGACAGCAGCACTTTTGGAAACCAAACCCAAATGAGTGCATATTCAGAGGAAAACAACCATTCTAAAGTAAGGGTATATAAAGAAAATGGTGTTGACAGCCAAACCAATAACCTCAGAACAAAAAAAGAGCCATCCTGGATTGCAGAAAACAACAACAGCATGTTAGGAAAGAACAGATTATACTCTCCAAATATTCCGTCCCCACTGGATCCCAAAAAAAATAGTTGGTACACTCCTACAAGGAGATCTCACCTTGAGCACACCAACTGGAGCCCCAAAATGCAGAATGCCCCAGACAGCATCCGCCAGGAAATTGAAGAGGACCTCAGGCGTGAACAAGAGCTCCAAAATTTGAGAGAGTCTTTCTCAGTACTCCCCTCAGCACCCATGACTTCAGTGCCTACTTCCTCTGAACCCAGGTCTCCATCATATTGTAGTGAGGAAACTGTGTTCTCACCACAAACTCCACATGGGGACATAGCAGAAGTGGATTCTGTAATTCCAGAAAAGAAGACTGATTATAGTTACCCTTATTCCTGGAGTCTGGACACTTTCTCTGTCTCTCGATTATCCATGGCAGGTAAAACTGTTCAGTCTCACTGCACTCAATTCATGGCAAACATAAACATAACAAATGGGCAAAGGGGGACTGCAAATAGGCACTATTGTCTGTTGTCTTATTATTCTGCACAATATTTGGGGCAAATGCATTTCATAACTTTCTTGTTTATAGCTAACTGATTAACTTAAGTGTTAAATGTTTATGGATGTCAGCAGCACAAAGGAATGAAAAAGAATTGCCAACTTAGTTTCTGAACTTTGGACATGACATGGCATTCTGCTTCACTGAAGAATGATTAATCATTTACTTTATGGATGTAAATGCACATTTCAAATTAAAGACTGTTTTTCAGACAATCCAATGCATACATGCTATGTCTTGTTTTCCCATATAATTTGTTCTGGTGCTTGGCCCTCTTCATATAAACCATGAATTCATGTCAGGCCGAGGTTACAGTACACTTATCAGTACAGAATCTGTATCCACAATGAAATTAAGATTACATTTCAACAGATTTATAGTATGTTCAGATGTATTTGTTTCAAAAATGTTCAGTGGAAAACATGAAACAGTATTTAAACATTTGAACTGTAATCCAGAGAAAAGGAATGGGGAAACAAATTACTTGTTTAAGTAGGTGAATGAATCATAATCATAATCATAATCTCTTGGTTTTCTTTATCTCTCCAGATAAAAGTCTACAGTTGTCCTCACAACAACCCAGTTCCAGACTGCCCTCTATGTCAATTATGACACCCCAGCCATGGGGAAGCCAAAAACCTATGTCCCCAACTGTTACCAGAGTAACCCCCATCAAGCCCTTGAGCACACTTGCCGATGTGTCATCACCTGTCTCCCAGAAAGGTCTGACTGAGACACTGCTAAAGGACTTTGAGGACAGACGTGTCAAACTGAAGCTGGAAGAAAGTGCAGTGAGTGAACTCAGTCTGCTGAATTTCACATTTACCATGTTTCTTTCAGGAAACACTTTGATATCACAAAGCTCCTAAGTAAATAGCCCTTAAAGGGATAGTTAGTCCAAAAGATTAAAATTGTGTCATCATTTAAAGCTGCAGTCCGTAACTTTTTTGGGTTAAATACTATCCAAAATAAATTTTTGAGCAAGTACATAACCAGCCAGTGTTCAAAACTATCTGCTTGCCTTAGCTCGATTCAAAACGGTAAGCTTGTAATAATGTTTTTAACTCCAGTGGTACTGGTGGATTTCCGCAGGAAATTCGAGCATGTCTTTGCGTCATTGCGTCATATCTGTACACATTAAGAAGGAGTCTCGGCTAGTAGGCTATATTGCGTGTGAGGATGTTGGAGGTGGAGATATAGCCTTTTCTCACAGCACTTGATATAATTAAACTTATCAATTTGATGGCGGATCCAGAAAGGTTCAAACGACAATCACCAGTGACAACTGGAGATTCACCCGTTGTAAAATGCAAAAGACTTCGGAGTGGCTACATAAAAAAAAAGACTGCAACCGGGCCCATGCGAAAACAAGGATAAATATCGGAAGGGCTTTTGTAAGGTGGCGTAAACTCCGTGTTTTGAAGGGGTTCAAAATGGACACAGAGACGGCTTTTTTTCTGCTGGACAGGTAAGAATCAGTTCTAAGGAACATTCATTTGTTGGTATGACAATTAGAAATTAGACTGCACAGAAATGGAAACTGAACTACAGGTAGCCCTAATACACATTAAATGTAGTCACGCAATGCTGATGTTGTTAACATTAACAATATGAGAACAAAGTATAATTTGCACGGTTTGATGTGATATGATAAGCAATCGTTAGATTTAATCGGCGTGATTTACTGCAATGCTTTTTACCCTTAGTTGGTCAGAACAAAAGTGGATGTTACTTGCTTGTTCAGTTGACATTTTCATGTGAAAATTCTTATGTTGGTCATACTTCCAAAAAGTAGAATCTGTGATTCCGAATGACAGTATCCACACCGGCACGGTGACTGACAGCCGCACAATCTCTTCAAAAAATTGGATTCAACCGAGCTGTGCCGTGCTGAGGCACAACCCACATAAAGTTGATAATTCCGCGAATAACTGCGATTGCAGATTTCAAACAGAGAGGAAAAACTACGGACTGCAGCTTTAATCATCTAATTTTCATTTTTGGGTGAACTATCCTTTTAATGTCATTCCAAATCCAAGGAAGAAAAAAAAAAGTAATATATCTTTGAATAATATCATATATTTAGTAAAATACATATATACAATAGATACAGTTTTAACAATGTATTTAGAGACGATAAAAAATACATATAATTTATCAATTTTTCTTTCCTCATTGTCTCTTAGTACGCTGGGATCCAACCTGTTGATGCTGTAAACAACGAGGTGAGATGAGGTTTTCTATGTCAAGTGCCCTCTGATAAAGATCCAGTTTGATCATGTTGTGTAACAGTGGTTTCTCCGCAGGTCGTAGAGGCCACCCGTGTAACAAGGCATAAAAACCAACGAGCCCTGCAGTGGGAGGCGGGCATGTACGCCAACCAGGGGAGCTAATGAATCATCATCGATATAACCGGATGCACACCTGAAATCATCTTCAGACAAGACTAGTTTTAATACCAAATTGCACTTGCAGACACACTACTTGTGCCACCTCACCATATAAAGTCAATGAACGTGAAACATGGATGGGCATCTCATTCACAGTTTTGCTGGCTTTTTAGAATCAACTGGCATGGTGGAAATAGTGTAGGTGTGGAGAGCATCTTGCCTGCTTGGGGTGAATTGCATGCATTCGCTTCTGCAGAGAAGTTCTAGCAAATTCAATAATGAAAACTTTCTTTATCTCTTTCTCCGCCCAGTACATTAACAGTAACATTTAACTATCATCCTTTATTCTTTTAAAAATACACATTTATAAAAAATGAAAATAAAAGATCAAACTGTAGTGCAGATTATTCATTGACCTTCATCAGTGCTTAAATGGACAGGTCAGCTTGCTTTTTATATGAGGAATACAACAAATTAAGAAAAGTATAATCACAGAGCCAGTTTCCATACGCAAAGAGGAGGGCCTAAGAAATCTGGACCTGGACATGAACTCATTAACACACACAAGCCTGTTGATCTAACAAAGTGGTCTTTGTTTTGAAATAATGTTGAATCTTGCTTTTTACTGAAAAATGTAAAATATTAATAGAATATTCCTTTTGTATTGAATTTTGAAGATTCAAAAAGTTGCTCTGGAGATTTTTGCAGTATTGTAAATGTGATATGAGAATTGTCTTTTTTAAAGAGAAAAATTTACAATCTAGTTAAAGATTATACATTGTAAGTTATGTCATCATCACTCAGAAGAGTTTTGTATCAATAATAGTCTGGTATATCTAAATTAACTTAATAGATGTATTCTGTGTTGTTAATAAAAAATAATTATAATACACTAATATTAAAAATATATAATAAAATGCTTGATTTTAGTAAAGATGTTTCATTTAGTCAAAAATATTTATTATATTTTTGTAGAACATAAGATTTGCTACAAGATTCAAGGGCCTGGAGAGTGATTCCCAACCAGTGGCACTGCAAAAGATTTTAAGCGAAAGAGAGAACAAAAATAGATTAAACTAATTGAGATAAATGTTATGATATTTGTATCACTTCTCACTTTTAAGGAAATCAAACATAATGGAAAAGGAAAGGAAATAGGGTTGTATACATTTGCTGAGTAGGTTTTACAATCACAGTATTTCTTTGTTTATTGTTTCTTATTTTTAACATAAATAATGACTGACTTTATAAGTATATATGAGCTAAGCTGAATGTTTGGTGTTTATCAAGGTGTACTTGAGCCTTATTAATTATGTTGGGACACATAGACAAAAAAGGTTGGAAAACACTAGTCTAGTAATTGTGAAAAAAAAAATTGATTAAAAAAAACAAACAATCAAATGATACATTTTTACCGAGTGTCTTGACTTGTTTGCTAATTACTACTATGTTAACAAGTTCCACTAATATTCTCAACCCACTCATTAAGCACTGTCAAAATCTGATACACCTGCAGAATAATCTTTTCTTCACATGGTCTCAGGCTCCAGTCCATCTAATGAATACCTCTGTGCAATATTTCTGTTAAATTCAAGTTAAATGTGGTGTTCTGTTGTTGTTGTTTTTTTCTTTCTTTGAATGCCAGCACATGTATGACTATGGCACTACAGCGCCTCCTAGTGAATAAACTCTATTAACATGATTTTTCTAAATCCTTGCAACGTAATATGCTTAATTGTTTGGTAATTCAGTGGCAGTGTCATAAATATGTCTACACAACAGCAGAACAGATTAAATGAAGCCACAGATGCTAGACAAGACTCAAAACCACCTCTGAACGAACCCTTTTGTATTGATATCACTTTGTTTTTAAGCTCTCCGAGGTGAAATGGAGGGAATCTCATGTAGATGCATTCGCAAGCAGCAACAAGTTTCCTTTTAAAATCACTTTCACTTCAATCACACAGCTTCTATCCTGATTTAAACTAAGTTCAATGCCAAGCGGGGCTTTCCACACTTTCACATCAATTAAAATCCATTTCCAGTAGATAAAACCTGTGAGTATATTGTGAGATTTGTTTCTGTATTTTAACATCAATTTTCATATTAGCCTGTACTAGCATTTAAATGCATGAGTGTACTGTTGTACTGTTGTTCTCTTTCTATTTATTTCCATGCAACATTAATGTCAATAATATGGAAATATATGGGATAGTTGTCACACTCTTTTACTAAAGTGAATATTTCTCCAGGTGGCTTTATTTTTGGACGTTTATTTTTTACTTTATCCAATATGCAACATTGGAATATATTCCAATATTTGGAATATACCAAAATATGTTTGGCTTTATTCTGTAGACACACACCTTAAAGTTGCTTCCTAAATGTTTTCTATATAAAAAAAATCAGGAGAGATTGTATACAGCAAAAAGACATATGTACTACAACCTGAAGTTGGACATTTTACAATTATACTAAAAGGGGCCATTTTGATTTGAGAATATTTGGTATACATACATACATATATAATGCCCGTTTTTGGTGAGTATCCTCATAAGCACAGTCTCAAATGAGTTTTAAAATGAGTTAGGATTTCGAATTGAAGGTCTTGAAAAAAGATTTGGGACAAAATCAATTGTGTGTCAAATCCGTGTCATGTCATGTTGCATTAGGTCTTAAAGTGACAGCAGCTTAATATACCTGCTGCAATCTGTGTCATTAATGTTAATCAATGTTAGTGAAAGTTCTAGTAAATTGAGACGCTTACAAGGATGTCATATTTCTAGTTTACTTAACCCTCTGGGCTTCTTCGCCCGAAAACGGGCGAAAACTTGAACGTTTCGAATTGTTTAATTTTTTTGCTTCATCGGATGGGGGTGAAACTTGGTGACTTTTGTTTTATTACCTATATGAACACACAAAAAAATCAAGGAGATGATTCTGATATGTTAAAGGGTCGTAAAAAAAAAAGTCACACTTAGCTTCCTCCCGCCCGAAAACGGGCGACATAGGAAATGAATGGGAAATACGAAAAAATAGGAAAATTCAGAGAAACTTTTGGTGGTACAAGCTACAGATCAGCCACTGTGCTGAAAAAAGTGTACAGCAATGAAGGGGTGACACTCTAGAACATCAAGAGTGCAAAAAAGACACCCTCCCCCCCCACACACACACACCCACACACACACACACACACAAACACACACACACACACACACAGAGAAATGAACTGGTAAGACTGAAACAGCAAATTTTGCCCCAAACTATATAAAAATGATATAATCATAATAACTCCAAAACTATAGCAAGGAGAGTCAAAAGGTAGGTATCGTTTGAAAGAACTCTTTTTAAATTTTTTGAAAATATAAATTACATTACATTTGGACATTGTCCCGCCAAGAAACGGTGGATAAAAGACAATATATATATATAATTTTTATTATGATTTTGCATATCTTTCATATTTGTCATGGAATAACTCAGGAAGGAAATAAGGTAGGAGGAAAATTCTTTTTTAGTGAAGTCCCCCCATGTTAGCTGCATCTGGATAAAAAAATAATAATTTTTGGATAAAGGAATCAAAAATTACAGCATTTTGAAAAGAGATAGCCTTTTTGTACAGTCTTTCACACCCCCTCATGGGCATTTTTTTCTCCATGAAGAATATCTTGTCATAGAAGCAATAGATTGTGTTAATTTTGGGCTCATTTTAATTGTAATAATATGCTGTAAAAAATGAAGTGCCATTTTCAATTATCTGAGAATGTTTCATGAGCTGTATGTACAATAATGTACATTGCAGTACATTATTTTATAGATTATGAAAAAAAGAGAAATTC
Organism: Scardinius erythrophthalmus; assembly: GCF_964197995.2. Classification (NCBI taxonomy): domain Eukaryota; kingdom Metazoa; phylum Chordata; class Actinopteri; order Cypriniformes; family Leuciscidae; genus Scardinius; species Scardinius erythrophthalmus. Next base: position 13,512 of record NW_028295905.1, read on the forward strand.
TATGTATCAGCAAATAACTCAGCAATACTTAAGAGTTTTTCAAAGTGGATACATTCACTGTAAAGTTCAGACTCTAAGCTTTCAAATGACATCAACTTTGTGTTTATCAAGGCAAGATTTTTGAAAAATATGGTAATAAATATTTTCGCAGCTAGGTGGCGCCTGCTGGCGGTACACTTGGTTTTAGAGGGATTACTCAGCACTCGTTAGGAATTAATACATTTAATTAGATGCATTAAAAAGCTGAGATTCTAAGCTTTAAAATGATATATAATTTGTGTTGTTCCATTCAGTGGTTGATTAGTAATAAATTGTTTTCTTTCCGAATGGGAATAAATCAAATAAATAAATAAAAAAGCTATAGGCCGCCTATAGGACATGACACAAATTAATAAATTTTGAAGCCACTAGGTGGCGCTCTTCTCACTAGGAATATTTTTTTTTTAGGCCTGCACTCTAATTTGATGTGAAATGTTGCATTTATTGAAAAATAAAATAAAATAAATAAAATAAAAATATATATATTAATTCTAATGGAAAAAATAGCTCATAAAAATTACATAATTAATGCAAAGTATCATAAAAAATTCTAAAAATTCTATATAATAATCAGAAAACATTATAGAACAAAACAATATTTGATTGGTTATCCTAGGACAAAGTTAAGTACAATTTTAAGGCTTCGCCCGTTTTCGGGCGGGAGGAAGCTAAGTGTGACCCAATTATGAAGAAGCCCAGAGGGTTAAAACAACAACAACAACAACAACAAGGAAAACAATGACCGGAGTACTTGACAAGGCTGAACCAATAACAAAAATATAAGCGCTTGCACTTAGTATCGCCATCACATGGTACGTGTTACTTTTCTTAGCAACCATCCAGAACATCCTAGCAACCGCCTAGCAACCATTTAGAACACCCTAGCAACTTAAAACTGCTTCAAGCTTTTTAAACATCAAAGTTTGTTCACAAACTTTACTCCACTAGTTTGTGTTATTGCTTGTAATTTGTTTATGCATTCATATTTTATCACTGACTGTTTTCTTGTCTTTAAAAAAACAACAACTTTATAGTAGTTAGGCCAATATTCTTTGTCGTGGTATAAAAATTGGAACCGAGAAATTTCACTGGTATGTAAAATGTTGATGTCATAACATATTTATAAAGGCTACATGGGTCGAAAACAACAAAATCAATAACTAAATGTGACATTTATTATAATGGTTTTATGTGAAGATTGTTTTAAATTAAATTAAAAGTTGTTATATTTTTAAAGCCTATTTTAATGTTAAAAATGGTGGCTTTCAATTATACTGTAATGTTGGATTGCTATGATTGCTCATTTCATTTGCAGAATTTTGAGACAAAAAACTTGATTATTCATGATTCATTTAAGAAACAAATGTGTGATTAAGCTAATTAGTTGACAGCACTAATATATATAAGGCTTATCTTTTGTCTTAAAGGTCTGCCAATCAAATGGGGGCCATTCTGACTTTAGTGGAGCCAGTGGTTGTCATAAATAAACTGGGGACGTCCTTCTTTGAGATGGCCCTCACGCAGACTGTGTACAACCATTCGCTGAGGGCAACACGAGGAGACAGTGATCAAGCGCAGGCGTTATCCTCACGCTTTCTTCTTATTCAGAGTGTGTTATCCTCAGTGGCGGCCATGTTGTCCATTATACCACTGAGCCGCATGGCAGACCGTCATGGACCTAAAGTCTTCCTGGTGGCCTCTCAAATGGGTTCAGTTTTGGGCATGTTTATGCTTGTCATTTTCATGTACTGTGATGTTCCTCTGGAGTTTCTGTACTTGGGCTCTTTGCTGCATGGTTTGAGTGGAGGCGGGCCAATGTTCTGGGCCGGGGTGGCTGCCCTGGCATCTCTGAGTTCGAAGCAGTGCAAACGCACTCTTAAACTCAACATCGTGGACTTCTGTTTTGGGGTCGCAGGGGTCGTGGGAGGTCTCCTGTCTGGATATCTGTACCAGATGGGACCATCAATTCTCCTCCTGACAGCAATTCTTGTCAGCGTTGTGGCACTACTATACACTGTGTTTGCTTTCTCTGACTTGAGATGTTCCCAGTCCGAGGGAGAGCCGTTGCTGACTGAATCCGAAAGTGGGAACACAATGGATCGAGTCTCCATAGGCATGCTAATGACAGCCATGGTGCTGTTCATGTTAGGCGTGATCGGGGCAGAAAATGTGCTCCAGCTGTATGTACTGAAGCCCCCTCTGAGCTGGGACTCGGTGTGGGCAGGATATGGCAGGGCTGCCACTAGTGCCATGTACCTCAGTAGCTTCTTAGGGGTTGTGATTCTGTTCAATGTGTTGGGGGACACAGCCCTCACTCTTCTGGGGATTGTGTCCAACTGCACAGGGATGGCAATCATGACATTTGCAATAGAAAGCTGGGTCTACTTCCTGGGTAAGTTGGTTTTAAGGGGTAGTTCACCCAAAAATGAAAATTTCTAATGAAAATCATTTACTCACCCCTGAGTTGTTCCAAACCTTTATGAATTTCTTTCACAAAAGAAGATATTTTGAAGAATCTCAGTAACCAAACAGTTGATGGGCCCCATTGACTTCCATAGGGAAAGTCCATAGGGAAAAAAATATTGTGGAAGTCAATGGGGCCCATCAACTGTTTGCTAACCCATATTCTTCAAAATATCTTCTTTTACATGGTCATGTAAATTGTCATGTAAATTAATAAAATCTTTTTTATACTGAATATAAATTTTTAGTTATGCCAAGCTCTAAAAGATTTTATCAGGTAGAAATTGGACTATCAAACAGTAAACAACAGAAAAAAAATAATGGGACCTTTGAATATTGCTGTGGACAATGAGTTTAACGGTCAGTTTAGTGAATTTTTGCAGACGGAATCTAGTCATTCAATAGGAATCTACGCAATTGCGAATTTTGCAAGAGGGCAAAAGATTTACATGTCCGTGACGCTGCATCTACGCTACTAAGTGTCATAAGTCCAACATGACCGACAATAATGTGCAATATAAAAAAATCATCACTGTAAAGCTGCTTTGGTTTCAATATGTTTCTGCATTGAGATGTGTTGTTTCAAACAGCAAGAGGAATCATGATGTTCGCCTGCGTTCCCATGCCAACTCTGCGAGCAATGTTGTCCAAGAATCTGCCTCCGCAGCAATATGGTAAAGTCACAACTGCACAGCAACAAAAACTAAAGACAGAGAAGTAACTATCTAGCAGGCCACATATGAAAGTCGATTAGATGTACTTCATCTAAGTACAAGCCATATATTTGAAGTCATAATGCATGTTATTTGACTTCATGAGAGTCATCTGCTGTTTCTCTTGGCAGGGCGAGTTTTTGGGCTGCTCCAGCTGGTTCTGGCTGTGACTGACCTCTTGTCTAATGTCTTTTTCACCTCCATTTACCCACTTACTCTCGGCTGGTTCAGTGGCTTCTGCTTCCTCCTCTCCTGTGCCATTAGTTACGTTAGTGCCGTCCCGATCATGTAAGTAAATCTACCGTTAAAAAAACAACAGCAAAAGCTTTTTGGTGGTTTCTTCTCAGATCATGCGTAGTAACAGTTACTTATTTTGTTTTTCAGTTATCTAAGTGGCAGAGAACATGGAACCTGAGAACATGAAAATGTGTCTGTTGTAATTAATTTTGAGCCCCTAATGAGATATGGTGATTGAAAATATATGATTCAATGCTTTTGTGTTTGCATTCCATGTGACACTTTGCGTTCTCTCACCAAAGTTTTGCATCCCCATGAAACTTTGCGTTCACTTGCAAAAGCACTGAAATAATAGTTATTCCTCCTATCTTATGTCACAAAAGTTTCGCAAGTGAACGCAAAAGCATTGAAATACAATTTCTTCACATGTCTTTTTTCCCCATCACCATGTGCCTTAAAGGGATAGTTCAACCTAAAATGAAAATTAAAGGAATAGTTCACTTAAAAACGAAAATTATGTAATCATTTACTCACCCTCAACACAAAGGAAGATATTTTGATAAATGTCTGCAACCAAACAGTTGATGAACCCTATTGACCTCCATAGTATCTATTTGGTAAAAAAAAAACAACAACCTGAAATTTAATGTATTATTTAACAAAAATCCTGACCTTGGCCTTTGGTCTTCTGTGCAAAGCTATTAGTGCCACAGTTCAATCTGACTTGCCCAGAAAAAGCACAAAAGTTGTGAGAAATTAAGATGAATAAAAACACGACAGAAATACAATGCCTAGAAATCCCCAAAAATGATCTGTGTGTTTTCTTAACTGTGAGTAGAATATCTCCGGACTGGAACTCCGGTTGTCAGATGACAGTCAGAATGACAGTTGCCAGATGTGAACGCGATAACTTCTTTACCTGGTCTCTATTCACTGTCATTATATGGACGAACATAACCAGGATGAGAAAATTATGATTAAATTTTCATTTTAGGGTGAACCAACACTTTCTATATAACCCTCCATATATTTCTGTTGGATATCTATCTTACATGATTTTATTGTTAGAGAGCAGCATTACAGATGGTGTATATTGTTACAATAAATAGTATGTGCTTCCTGTATGGGTTATTCTCAATAAACCTCATTTAAAGAGCTTGTTGCTTGTTGGTTGGGTGCTCAGTCATGCTGTTCCCAAGTTGGCTATATTGTAACAGCATGAGTATGGGGTTCTGCAGTTCACTAATAAAGTTTTTTTTCCTCCAAATTCAATTAATGTTTTGGTTCAGGTGTGTTTTATTTGTAATGTCCAACAGCTGCCAGCTGCCACATGGTGTCACCAAATCGTCTATGCACGACCTACTATGGCAAGCAGAATTAGTTTAGAAAACTTTGGTTTGATTCTATTCATGGATTGTATTTTGAGGAGTAATATTTATAATTTGAAGTCAGAATGATAATTAGAGATATCTCTGTAATCCTAATGTGAGAATTTTTTTTTTTTTATAGCTGGCAGTGTTTATTAAATTATAATTTATAATTTATCCGTGCACATAATTCTTTTTTTTTTATTCTTTTTTTTTTTATTCATGTGTCCTTGTAATCTTTAATCAAAAACACTAACTTCCCAACCCCCTCAAAAGAAAGAATGATGCACCTCATCACAGTCTGCTTGGTTATAGTCACCCACTCTTGGTTCGCCAAGCTGGATTAAACCAGATTGACTGTAATGACCGACAGAGGAGTCAAAAGCGTTTTTTTTTCTTTAACAAAGAAAACGAGAATATTGTCATCTGTTGAAACATAATAAAAACGTAATACTTTTCTGATAGTTATTTTCTTCTGAGTCTGCTCCTATTGCTTCTGTCACTTCCTAAATGTTTTAATAAACATGCCATATGTCAATTTATCAGTAAGGAAAGTTGTAACATTGCCCGTAAATACAGGTAATGTGCTCTGTGTGAACGCAGAATGAAGAATGATAGTTTTCGATGACTGAGATCACAGAATTTACCTGGTATTTTGGTGCTAAAGTGTGAATTGTGTCTTACAAAGCCAGAATGCCGTTGCTTGTGTGAGCAGCATATTTGTGTATTACCGGAAAAGTAATTTTGGTAATTTTATGGTAATTTACCAGGGTTGCTGTGTGAAAGGGACTAATACTTCTTTGTTAACAAAATAAAACACCAATTTCAACTATATTTAAACCAGTCTAATTGCTGGAGGTTTGCCAGTTTGTAAATGCATTAACACTAGACCTCGACTCCCTGTGTTCTACGGGTCACATTTTTCAATGGACTTTTCAATTATTATTATTTTTACATATTTGACATTGTTTAATTTCCTGACAAATACCATACAAATTCACATCTCTGGGAAAAAATGTGGGATTAAATGGGTTGAATGCTAAATCGGCTTGCCATATGCCTACTGCCTACGTATTTCCGCTAAACTTTCAGTGTCTACTCGAGCTTCCGGTATAGTATTCACTGTTGACAAACTGTGGTAGTAGGCTAGTAGTAAACTCTTTCTGACATATATAAGTTAACTATCGATCACAAACAAATTGATATATCATTACATAATACATATATTATTAACATGCACTTTTAATATATTATTTTCAAATATATCGTTTTAGTAATGAGCTCAAACGGCTTTAAATACCTTCGCCGTGAAGGTGGCGCATCGTCTCGATATTGTTGTGTCCCGTTCTGTAAAATGTCCTCAAGGTTTAATTCGGTGATAAGTTTCCATAGTTTCCCTTTGGACGACGAAATACGGAAAAAGTGGCTTCTCAATGTCGGGCGTGAGGATTTGAACGTTAGTCCTAATACAAGAGTCTGCAGTCGTCACTTCAAGAGTGATGATTTGATTGAGCCATCGACTCCTACAGCACGCCGGCTACTGAAGAAGGGCGCTGTGCCCACGGTGTTCCCGAGGAACGATTCCACTCCGGCACCAAAGCGCACAGAGTTACGCAAGAGGAGGAAAGTTTTCATTCATTTGAAAGAGGATCGCGTGCCTACGGACTTCCCGCATCGGGATCATGATTATTGCTTATCTCCAGCCCAGGTTAATCTGGCTGTGGATCAGACTGAAGATCTCCGAAAGCAGGTGGAGAGCCTGAGGAGACAGGTGGCAGAGTTGACTTTGCTTCAGAGATTTTGTTTGGGGCGATTTGCTGCATCTGACGATGACATAAGGTTTTACACGAGGTAAGCTCTAAAACGGAAACAGTATAACATTCACATTGGTATTCTGAAACTATAACTACTCTTCTGGTCTTTTAATAATACATATGTTAAAAGAAGTTCGCTTAATTGTATTGAATGTGCACTTGCAGTTTACAAAAAACTGTACTTGCATAATATAATAATGATACAAAAATATGCCACTTAACTTTTCCTAAAGAGTACACTTTCATGACACACAGTGTTGAGTGTAATGCATGAATGAATCTCTGTAATTTAATTACTTATCCCTTAATTAAAGTAAAGTAAGGGATTGCCCTTCATT
>NW_028295904.1:0-20420 GCF_964197995.2 Scardinius erythrophthalmus
TGATAAGGAACATTTCGTTAGCGTGACAATAATTACATTAAGTAATATAATTTCTTGAATAAATCCAGATTCAGAAATAATGAACTATTTATTTATTTGCACAGTCATTCTTTGTGTGATATGAATCAGTGTGTGTTCAGGGTCTGATCTTAAGATTTTACTGCAGGCCTGTTTAACAGCCTGAATGTAATTTTTACATTTGCACGTCAAAAAATATACTTTCATGTTACCACTATATACTTTATGGTGGTTTACACACCCTGGCGGCACCTATGATGAAGAAAAGCAAATAAAAAACAATCTTACCACACAACAAATTCAGACATTTCAGTCTAGTAGATGTCGGTGTACACATTACTGAAAGTGCTGATTCTTCCACTTTCCCATAACTTATGATATACTTGCATTTGAAGAAGAAAACACACATATAATTATTAACTCTAATTATTAATAGTGTAAGGCTGAAAGCTTGTGTTATTATGAACCAATAATCGGAACAAAACAGTTGAAGGATGACGTGCATAGTTATTTATCTGACTCCAATTTAATTAATCTGACTCCATTAAAGTTGTTATTATTCTTTAATCTATTATTCTTTAAAGTTAAAAGCCTTTCTTAGAACTGAGAGTAAAACATAAGATTGTTATAAGACATATACTGTTTTGGCAGAGATGTACAGTAATTGTTAGTTATGTGTGTGTGTGTGTGTGTGTGTGTGTGTGTGTGTGTGTGTGTGTGTGTGTGTGTTTTCAAGGACACAAAGAACTATTCCTAGAACCTTAAAAGGAAATCAGCCATCTTGGTTGATTTTACTGGAGTTCAAGGACACGAAGAAGTGGACAGCTTGCACCTGCGAGACCTTGAGAAGGATCGTGGAAACTTCGAAACCCAACCCAGAGCTGAAGACAAGAAGCCCAGAGCTGAAGACAACTACACCTTTGATTCAAAGCAGGATTATTGTAGTCTATACTTTAATGATGAAATTGTATTTGCCTTTACATTTTTGTTTATTATAAAAAGAAAAAATACCAATTAAAATGAATTTAATTAATTGGAAAAACTGCATACCGAAGTGTTGATTTATAGTGTTTTAAGACTTTTAATAAGAAAATACAACAGAAGTCTTCTGATCAAATTGAAAGTAATTTAAAATGCTTATAATTTAGGCCAGACTCGACTTACTTTATCTAACCTAAGAATAATAAAGAATAAGATTAACGGTGTTAAGATCAAAGTACACACCACAAAACAACAGCTCACATTATTATGGTACCATAAAACAAGTTATTGTACTTTATCGCAAGGGCATAAATCCAATTTCCCAAAATCTAGGGCATTCTTGTACAAACAAAGTTGTAAATCAGGTTAATAATTACATTGACTGTTTTTATACTGTATATGAAATTAACTTGACAAGTCTGTTATCTGTTGCATGTGGGGGGAAATAACATTACATGCAATTTTGTGGATTAAACACAAGTTAAACTACATCAGCAACATTTGTTTTATTAGTATTAGGCTTCAACATTATATATGTAAACTTCACGTATATTTTTTTTGGTGTAAATTAACATCCAATGTTTCCTTAAGATGGTAATCCTGGTAACTGTTATAAAATATGCACATGGATATCAGAGAGTCATGTGACCATCTACATCAGAGGTCAGAAATATATCAGAGGTCAGGAAAATAACTGGCACGTGACAATAGCTAATGCACTGTATTTATTTTAAATAAAGCATACTTTCAAACTTGCATATGGATGTAAATTTTGAGGTAATCATTCCTTACAGTCACACAGCTTGTTTTATTAAGTTATGTGCTATAAATACTATTGAAGTGTGAGATTTTAACCTGTGCTGGTGCACAGATCTGACAATCCATTCACATGACCAGAGTTACGTGCTTCTGTGATTATCCGTCCCATAACGATGCTGACTGCTGATCTATATAAATATATATATATATATAAAAAACAACTTTGAGTCAGTTATTTTCTGTTGTGATCAACATAGTGCCATAAATGTTGTGAATAGTGATAAACATCTACTGAACCTGGAACATCTCTTTGATTAAGACTAACCCCTTGGGGTCGGCGGTCGCGCCGGCGTGATCAACTCTTTTTTTCTCATGAGTGCAGAATACACTCAAATAACTCAGTTTATTTTTGTCAAACAGGCAAGTTTTATACATCATTCAAAATTAATTGTTAATTGTCTACTTTTATTTCTGTCAGTCATACAACCACGTGCGCACGATTCACATTTATCATATATATTGTTGTATAATATCAAGAAAATGCAATTACCTGCCTCCTTGTTTATTGTAGATGCCTTTTTGTTACACCTATTTAGCCAATGTATTGGTTATAATGCATTACATTCAATGTTGTTATTTATTTTGTTCGTAAAAGATGGCTTATGTTGTTTTGGCATAGATGTACAGTAATTGGTTATGTATGTTGTGACGAGTGTCTCTGGGCTCATCAGCGTCGCCCTGGCAACCAACATACTACACCTGAACGTCCTCATCACAGGCCAATCGGTCCCAGCTGCCGCTCATCAACACAGACCTTAAGAAGCCACCACCACTCTCACTCAAGCAGACTCCCGTCTCATGCAGATCGCTCTGGTTCTAACGTTCTCTCTCTTTGTTACGCAGAAGGCAGCGAGTGACCGACGGCCTCAGCACGCATGCCTGGACACCCCTTCACGGAAACGAGGACGCCGTAGAAACACCAGACACGATCGCACCGAGCACCTTTTCCCCATCACCTTCACTTCAAGTATTAATAAAAATCCACCCTCCGGGGCCATTGCACTGAGCTACCTTGTTGTGTGATTTCTCACCCGTGACAATGTATATGTGACTGTGCCAACCCATGTGGAGAGGAGCAGAAAAGTGTGATTATGTGTGTGCGCTAGAGGACTCCTAGAACTTTAAATGAACTCAGCCATCTTAGTTGAGTTTACTGGAGTTCAAGGACATGAAGAGGTGGACCGCTTGCACCTGCCTGGAGATGGATCTGGGAAACTTTGGAGGAGTTTGAAGGAGTGACAACCCAACACCTGTTGTAAACAACAGAAGTATAAAAGACTGAAGAACTGATTTGCCCTTCAGGATACTGATACGCCAGTGCCCCCGACGCCTAGAAGCCCAGAGCTGAGGACAAGAAACCCCAAGCAGAAGAGAAGAAGCCCAGAGCTTACAACACCTTTGATTCAAAACGTGATTATTGTATTTTATACTTAAACGATGAAGTTTTATTTGCCTTTATAATTTTGTTTATTATAAAAGAAAAGTAACTAATTAAAATAAATTTAATTGATTACAAAATCTGCCTACTGAGACTTAGATTTATGATGCTGGAAGACTTTTAATGAGAACATACCACAGAGGAGTCTTCTGACCAAATTGTAAGTACCTTTTGAATGCTTATGGTTTAGGTCAGATTTGACTTTCTTTACCTTACCTGAGAATAATAAATAAATAGGTAAAAGGTGTTAAGAGTAAAGTATACACCATAAAACAATATGTAGCGCCTCTCTAGCTTGTTTCACTATAATGAGAGGTGGCTATCCAGAGTTCTTTAACTTTCTTTTCAGTAAAATATATGAGTTTCACTATTAAATGTATCAGTATTCAACTTGTGTGTGTGTGATTATTAACATAATGTATGAAATACTCTTTCCCTCTAAATCACTATTTAAGCAGTACTATTTACACTTTAAACGGAAATGAAATGTCTTTCAAGTACTTTTATCTTATAAATACTTTCACATTTAACTCAAAATTACTCTTTTTCCTTAATCAACTTAAAATATCAGTCAGTAACCACAACTGTTTTATAAAAAAATGACAGATTTAGTTAGAAAAAGTGTGTCAGAAAGTAAAAAGGTATTAATAAACTCACTTTTCAGATCACAAAGGCATTTAAATTCACATTCAAACAATAGGGCCCAAGAAAATAAAATAGCCGGCAAAACTCTATTTTAAATTTGAAATACCCTTCAAATGTTCAAATGATGCAGGCCTGAATGTAGCTCGGGTACGTTGTAGCCTTAAACGAAATGGCTGCTTCACCACACAGGCCCAACAAAAAAAAAATGGTACCTTATATACTCAAAGTAGATGTAAGCTCACATGGACAGGATCAACGGTGTCAGTAACAGGAAACAGGATGAAGAGAGTTGAAGAGAATTGAAGAGAAGATGGTTGACAAGGAACGTCACATGGTCGACGTTACGGGCAAAGTCCACCACTCGGTAACGCTATCCGGCTCCGTCAGGGTCTTTGATCATCGTCACTCTTACAGTTCCACACAGGCTTAACTACTCGAGATCGCTGGCTGCTAGCTTGTTAGCAAAGTCCATGCAAAACACTAAGCACTAATTTCAGTCTTCGTGTTCGGAGTATGCCACTCACACTGACAGAATTATCACCATTAAAGTGAATATAAGAGTCCTTGTTGAACACTTTCACTAAAACGGGTGCATTAGCTATATTAACATTAAAGGTGCAATGTGTGATATTTCTGAGGATCTATTGACAGAAATGCAATATAAAATCCATAACTATGCTTTCAGTGGTGTATAAAGACCTTACTTAATGAACCTTTAAGTTTTTATTACCTTAGATATAGTCATTTATATCTACATAACCGCGGCCACCCCCTTCTATGAAGGTCGACGTATTGTGACGTCATGTTTCTACCGTAACCGACAGCGAACAAACAGCGCTACAGAGCGCGTTTCGTCACTAACTTGAATGAGAAGCAGCAGAAAAAGACGAAGCAGAAAACTCAGGTTGTCCCTGACTCTGCAAACGTGGAGAAAAACATGCTGTCTGAACGACGCCTCGGACATAGTAACGTTAGCTATTTCTCCTTACCTAAGTTAGCTGCTTTGATGCTCTAATCTTATACTAACTACCATGGAAACAAGCTATGGTAAAGTCAGTGAATAAAAGACTAACACAATGATAAACAAGTAAAAATAACAATCGCAATAACATGTGATTTTACTGAATAATTAAGTAAATATAATTTAATATAAAATATAATATAGAGAAACCTCATTGCTTGACTTGCTACTCTCTGCTGACTCAGACGACGACATCTTCCGATCCTACGTCGGCCACCGTAGCTTCTCATTCGAGTTTGCAATTTGAAGGAAAGGCCGCAGTTATTGACCAGTTGCAATTCGCAAATCTCACCACTAGATGCCGCTAAAAATCACACACTGCACCTTTAACCACGTTTTTCTAATCAGTAAACACACTCCCGACTCTTGCGTCTCGCGATCCTCTTCCTCTCTTGTACTTTGACCTCAACCGTGATTGGCTCATTACAAAACTTTCAGAAATAAAATAAATTCACAAAACATTTCTGTAACTCTTTCTTACTATTCTTACCGGCATCGTTAAAGCATCTTCACAAATATCATTAACCAAAAAATATTTAACCTTTTAAACGTAAAACATGAACATAACACAATATGCATTTTTCTTATTGAGCAAAATCACAACTTCATTGCTGGTCCATGATTCTTAACTTTTTTATCCTCAAATTCTATTTATTAAACTATGAAATTATTTATTCCAACTTATATAACTTTTACTAATGATAATGATTTCAACAGGGTTACAAATATATATTTTGTGTTGTAAATACATATAGCCTGATAAAAAGCCATTCTTATTTAAATCTCTCCACACTTTTGTTTAGTTCCCTCACAGTCCCACCTGATAGGCCATTATGGGAGGGTCTTTGTCTTCTCAGGTGTGAAACACATCAATATTAATGATGATTCACATCTCCTCACTCGCATAGAGCTTTCTTACACAAAACATGTCTTACAAATTTTAAATAAATATATTGTTTTATGTGAATGAGCACGCAGGATGATTTTCAAATATTTTTTAAACAAAAACTCCAAAAGTCTTGTGAACAAAAAGTCAGTATGGGTTTCATGCCCTTATTTCAGTGACAATATTTTTAGTTTTTTTTTTTCACAAACCACGCATAAATGTCATTATCTCAAAACAACAAACTTTTACACACATGCTGCTGACATATTATTGTAGCAGAGTTTGTGCTGAATACAGTGTAATCAGACTTTAGCCATGAAAATGTTACAAGTAACAGAAATAAGCACAAATGTCAGAGCATGTCAGAACACCTCCAGGGCCCAGAAAACACCTCAGACCCCAGAGGGTTAATCAAATTAAAGTAAACAGTAGACCACAGCTCATCGGTTAGACTCCATGAAAAAGCTTGAAGCACTCAATGTGGAGAGGTGCATCACACTTCTCACATGCATATACAGTGTGCTTGTCATACCATCTGCATCTGTAGAAACGGTTCCCTGTGTTCACAGGCCAGTGAGATTTTCCATCGCTTCTTACAGAATCTTGAGTGACAGTTTTTGCAATCAAAGTTCTTCTGCCATGGCCAAGAGGTAGTTTTCCGTATCTTTTTAGGAGACCCAGGGACACAGATCGCTGAAAGGCCAGGAGGTCATATTCACTACCAACAACATCTCTGAAGAACAACCAGCTATTCACTACCGCACTTTGAAGGGACCAAGAAAAGATTGGCCACCACCACTTCTTTGACCATATTGTAGCCCTGTATCTTGACACCTGAAGATCATGCAGATCCACGCCCCCCATGTTTTGGTTGTGTGTGAGGATACACATGGGCTGTGGAACTTTGTCATAGGCTTTTTTTTCTCTTTGTTCCACCTGTTTACGGTCACCTCAGAATACTTCTCAGCAGCATTGGTTTACATGGTTACAACATCGTTATCCTTCCACCATACCAGTAACTTTTTCCCCTGTGTAAGGACTTCAGAGCTTCCACAAGCCATTTTTTGGAAATTCTTCACATCTGTAAAAGGGACATCATGTAGGCGGCACAGTCTCAGAGTGCCAAGACATCCATTAACCTCGTTTTGTCATTTCATCAATGAGGCTTAGTGAGGTGAAAAGGTTGTCATGTACAAAGTTACACCCTGGAGGAACGTCCGCTTGTTCAGCTAGACCAAGGACTACACTTGGGCCCTGTCCTAGGCCAGTTTCAGGGAGATGTGTGTGCACTCCGCAATAGGGCTCCATATGATACATGTACCCTGTAGGTGATGAAAGGCTCCACAATTTATACCCAAACCGGATTGGTTGGCCCCTGATAAATTTCTTGCAACCATGCCTGCCATAATAAGGTATCATGCTTTTGTCATCCGATAACCATTTTTGGTATGACATCATTTTGTAAGACTCATTCAGTGCACTGAAGATGAGTTGTACTTCGTAGAAAGGGTCGTTTGTGGCCTCGGAGTTATCCACCAGATGGATTGAGGCCATTATCTCATCAAAGCGATTCCTTCTCATTGCATTTGAGATGGCTTCATTGTAGACATCTGGGGCACACCAATTGGTTCTCATGAACATCTGTCTCATCCTCCAGATAGTTCACCTCTGCATCGCCATTCAATATTCTACCTGGTAAATGGGCCGTTTTGCCCTGGTACTCCCAATCTGAGCCATCACTATCACAGTCACTTTCAATTGTCTCTTTTTCAAGTGCAGGAATGACGGTGACGCTGCACACAACACTTGGGGGGGTCACGTACGTCTAGGAGGTCCAACACATCTGAAGTTTTACACAAACTGTGTAAAAATAAACAAATGATAACTAGAATTAACAGCTAAAACCTGTGGTTTCAATTGAAACACTGTGTTATACTACTGTTCACAATTGTGACCATTAACAAATTTACACCTCTTGCGAGCAAAATATACATGCAGGAGTATTATTCTCAAACTATATGAGTAGTAGACCCTTTTAAGAATATATGTACAAAATATGATAGTTCTGTTTGTTAATTAAGGTGTTTTACTTCTTTTTGTAGTAGTCTGAGGAAGACATCTTCTTCTAGATGTGCAAGCAGGAAGTAAACTGATCTGGTCATGTGACCTTTCACACTAGTCACATGACATTGATACATTTTAATCAAGACAATCTATTTTTCCATTTAAGAGTTGAATTTCTTGCCCAGAGCCAACAACAACACTCCTAGAGCTTCCAGAAATAAGAAAAAAGACACGGTCACAATTGTGATCGATGGGATTAAACGCGTCACATCTGAGCGCAAAATGCTGCTTGGATAGTTTCAAGACAGTTAAAAAATAATTAATGATACAGTAATAATTTAATTGTTCATATGGGTTTATTCTTGGTAGAAGTGTTTTTTTTTTTTTTTTTTTTTTACTGATTATGAACACAAATGAATCATGACAAACCAAATTAATTGTAATTGTAATTGTAATTGTAACTGGCTTCCTGTTGTCGAATGCGCATGCGTCGCGTCTGAACGCGTTGTTGTCTTTGGAGCTCTATCGATTTGATTTGTAATTCTTGATTTTACTCTTTAAACTTACTTACAACAAACATTTTCTACTTTTCCTCACTGAGAAGCACTACTGCTCAAACCTCATAGTTACAACGCGGACTGTTGAGCAGACGTGTCTCAAGCCTGTTAGTGATTCTACGCTGGATACTCTTATAGGTTACTCCCGGGGATCACGGCTGAACGCGTCTTCTCAACACTCACTTACAAACATTTTTCACCTATCGTGCGTCTACTCTACACCCGTACCACTTAAAAGACGGATTATATCTAAGACGCTTGTCAGAAATTAGTATTAATTGATAGCATCACTGGTAGTGTCGTTGCTAACTTACTGTCCATCTGTTAAAATGGCGAATATATCAGATGTAAGTAGTCTACCTTTTGGTGCAGGTGAGGACACATTTGAGCTGCACGCGGTACAGTCTGAGCTGGAAGCTGTTGAGAAACAGATCCACGACCTTTTAGTGAGACAGGCCGAGCTGAGAGACCGGCGTTTGGCTCTTGAAACATCACGCGCTGATGCTCACAAATCAGAGATTAATGTTACTAACCGGCTGACTCCGACCTTGTCTACTCCGTGCTTTACTCGGCATCGGTCCCGAGCGCCAAGGTCGCGATCAGCCATGGTCTCGTTCACTCCGGCTCCAACACGCCACCACGAAGCCTGGATATTTCCGCAGCGGAAGACGCGAGTCAGGTCTAGACCAAGACCCTCTCCGACCCTCCCGGTTTTCGAGTTATCCACACAAAACCGCTTCTCCGCTCTTCGCGAAACAGAACGCGATGCTGTGATCATCGGTGATTCCATTGTTCGGCACGTCCATGCTACATCAGGTAAAAATAAGGTGCACAGTCACTGCTTTCCTGGTGCTCGTGTTTCTGAAATCGCTGCTCGCGTTCCCGAGATTCTGAACGATAACGAGCGCGTCGGAACTTTGGTATTGCACGCGGGAGTGAACGACATCAGGCTGCGCCAGACGGAAGTTCTGAAGAAAGACTTCAGGAATCTGATCGATACGGTACGCAGCACATCGCCTGATATAACGATTATTGTGTCAGGACCGCTTCCCACGTACCGTCTAGGACATGACAAGTTTAGTAGATTATTCGCGCTAAATGAATGGTTAACGTCATGGTGCAATGAGCAGAAACTGCTCTTTGTAAATAATTGGAATCTGTTTTGGGAGCGTCCTAGGCTATACCGTGCTGATGGGTTACACCCAAACAGATTCGGATCGGATCTTCTGTCAGATAACATCTCCAAAATGTTAAATACCTTTTGACTAGTAACCAAAAGTCCAAATCATAGTCTCTGCTGCACCAAATTAACTGATATAAATACTAGTGTAGAACATTGCATAGAAACTGTGTCTATTCCTCGTTTAGTGCGATCAAATAATAAATCTACTGCAGGATCTAGGAAAAATCTAATTGTTATTAAAACAGAAAATGTTGCTATTAGTAAACAAAAACAATTTCTAAAGCTAGGTCTTTTAAACATTAGATCACTCACACCTAAGGCAGTTATTGTAAATGAAATAGTCACAGATAATAGCATAGATGTACTTTGCCTTACTGAAACCTGGCTTAAACCAAATGATTATTTCGGTCTAAATGAGTCTACTCCATCAGGATCCTCCTATAAGCACGAGCCCCGTCTGATTGGTCGTGGCGGCGGTATTGCAACTATCTATAGAGATATTCTCAATGTTACTCAGAAAACGGGTTATAAGTTTATTTCATTTGAAGTACTTGTACTAAATGTTACGCTCTTAGATGATAGAAAAACATCCCTATTATCTTTAGCCTTGGCTACCGTATATAGACCACCAGGGCCTTACGCTAATTTCCTAAAAGAATTTGCAAATTTTCTCTCAGATCTATTGGTCAATGTCGATAAAATATTAATTGTTGGAGATTTTAACATACACGTAGATAATCCAAATGATACGTTAGGGGCTGCGTTTATAGACTTATTAAACTCCTTTGGGGTTAAGCAAAACGTTACCGGACCAACTCATCGTTTTAATCATACACTCGATTTAATTATATCACATGGAACCGATCCAACCGATATAGATATCATTCCGCAAAGTGATGAAGTCACTGACCATTACATGGTAACTTGCATATTACGTACCCCGGTAATATATCATGCTGCGCCGCGTTATCGATTAGGCAGAACAATCCTTCCATCCACCATAGATAATTTTTCAAATTGCTTATCGGATCTGTCTCAGCTGCTGCCTGAACCTAAACAAACAGATGAACTAGACGAACTAACCAGCACTATGAGCACCGTTCTCTCTGGAAAATGGGATATTGTTGCACCTATGAGACTAAAAAAGGTCAGAGAGAAAATTAAAGCACCATGGTACAACAATACTACTCGTGTTCTAAAGAGAGAAACCTGTAATTTAGAGCGTAAATGGAAACAAACTAATTTAGAGGTTTTTAGAATCGCTTGGAAAGACAGTACGTCACGCTATAAAAAGGCCCTAAAAGCGGCCAGGGCTGAGCATCTCCGCAAACTAATAGAAAATAACCAAAACAATCCTAGGTTCTTATTTAACACCGTGGCTAGACTAACAAATAAACAAGCGTCACCTGAACAAAATATTCCGTTACAGTTTAGTAGTAATGATTTCATGAATTTTTTCACTGAGAAAATAGAAAACATCAGATCCACAATTGTAAACGTTCAATCTTCAATCGCGCCTTATAATTCAGCCTCGATTATCACCCCGCAAGAACAATTACAGTGCTTTACAACTATAGAACAAAAAGAGTTAAATAAATTTATCATTTCCTCTAAAACAACAACATGTTTATTAGATCCCATACCAACTAAACTATTGAAAGAAGTGTTACCTATAGTGGAAGAGCCTCTCCTCAATATTATTAACTCGTCTTTATCTTTAGGTCATGTTCCAAGAACATTTAAATTGGCAGTTATAAAACCTCTCATTAAGAAACCACAATTAGACCCAAATAACCTAGCAAATTATAGACCCATTTCAAATCTTCCTTTTATGTCCAAAATATTAGAAAAAGTTGTGTCTGCCCAACTGGGTTCTTTCTTGCAAGAAAATGACATCTATGAAAAGTTTCAGTCTGGGTTCAGGCCGCATCATAGCACTGAAACTGCGCTCGTTAAAATCACAAATGATTTACTCTTAGCTTCTGACCAAGGCTGTATCTCAATACTAGTTTTACTTGATCTTAGTGCTGCGTTCGATACTATAGATCACACAATACTCTTAGATCGGCTACAAAACTATACCGGTGTTCAAGGACAAGCATTAAGCTGGTTCAGATCATACCTATCTGACCGCTACCATTTTGTCTATTTAAACGGAGAAAAATCGATCATAACTCCAGTAAACTATGGAGTGCCGCAAGGATCTGTGTTAGGCCCTCTATTATTCTCAATATATATGCTGCCACTTGGAAATATTATAAGGAAACATGGAATTAGTTTCCATTGTTATGCTGATGACACTCAACTATATATTTCATCACGGCCGGATGAAAACGCTAAATTATCCAAATTGACAGAGTGTGTTAAAGATATAAAAGATTGGATGACGCACAATTTTCTTTTATTAAATCCAGATAAGACAGAGGTAATACTTATCGGTTCAAAAAACCGCCCACAAAACCTCTTACAATACAACTTTAACATAGTAGGGTGTCCTGTTACTTTATCCTCTACAGTAAAAGACCTGGGTGTTATATTAGATTGTAACTTGTCTTTTGAAAATCATATTTCATATGTTACAAAAACGGCCTTTTTCCACCTTAGAAACATTGCTAAGCTACGTAATATGCTATCTGTTTCTGATGCAGAAAAGCTAGTTCATGCATTCATGACCTCGAGACTAGATTACTGTAATGCTTTATTAGCTGGTTGTCCTGCATCCTCAATAAACAAGCTACAGTTAGTCCAAAATGCCGCCGCTAGAGTTCTTACTAGATCAAGAAAGTTTGACCATATAACACCAATTTTATCATCACTACATTGGTTACCTATAAAGTTCCGTATTAATTACAAGGTATTGCTACTGACTTATAAAGCCCTAAACGGCTTAGCTCCAGTTTATTTAACGGATCTTCTATCGCCCTATAATCCATCGCGCTCCATAATCCATTAAGATCACTAAATTCGAGGCTTCTGGTCATACCTAGGATATCCAGATCCACCAAAGGAGGGAGAGCATTTTCACATTTAGCACCAAAACTCTGGAATAGCCTTCCTGATACTGTTCGTTGCTCAGATTCACTCTCCCAGTTTAAAACTAGATTAAAGACGCATCTCTTCAGCCAGGCATTCATATAATATTTTAATCTTACAGTTAAATCCGGTCTCTACTTCATAAACGCCAGAGGAGAACTGGCCCCCGACTGAGCCTGGGTTCTCCCAAGGTTTTTTTTTTTTTCTCCATTAGGTCACCTAATGGAGTTTTTCGGTTCCTTGCCACTGTTGCCTTTGGCTTGCTCAGTTGGGGATACTTAATTTGATTAATCGATTCAACAGTGCTATTGATCTGCATTACCAAACGTGGATGTTTTACACCAGAAACAAACACTGATGTACTATTTTATTTAATACTGTGAAGCTGCTTTGATACAATCTGTATTGTGAAAAGCGCTATATAAATAAAGTTGACTTGACTTGACTTAATTGTATTAATTATACCATTGATGAAAACAAGCTGATACCAAGGTATTTTAGGCCTACAATTCATGAAAAATCATGATTTTCATGTAAAAATCATGAAGTTTAATGTAAGCAGCTTCTTGCAATACTCTGCTAAATTCAATTCAAATCTTTTGTTTATTTGTGATAATCTTAGCACTTTATTATTATTGTCTAACCTGTACCTATTATGACTGATATTTGACGAATTGCTTTGTTCCTTTTTTTATAAACCTAACCTTTTACAGTTTTGGATAAAATAGGCCTACATTTTTTGCATAATTTTTGCATAATAATAATAATAATTATTATTATTATTTGTGTTCACTTAGTAAAACAGTAATATGTTTGTCATAAAATAATTTATCAATGCTTTATTTTTATAGGCCATAACCTAACCTTTTACAGTTTTGGATAAAATAGGCCTACATTTTTTGCATAATTTTTGCTTAAAAATAAAGCATTCATAAATTACTTTATGATAAACATATTACTGTCTTACGTGAATTCATTTATAGTTATAAACTCTAATAATAATTATTATTATTATTATTTTTATTATTATTATTACATTTTAGGCTACATATTTAGAAGACGCTTTTGTCCAAAACTTACAAAAAAGGAACAAAGCAATTAGTTAAATATCAGTCATAATACAGGTTAGACAATAATAATAAAGTGCTAAGATTATCACAAATAAACAAAAGATTTTGATGCATGTCATTCATATTAATTCGTATATTCCACCCCATACCGCTACAATCACTTTAAGCATGCAGACGCATTTAAGACAATTGGATTTAAAACAATATACAATAAGATTCGTTAACAACGTGTTCTTCTAAAATGAGGGCGAGCCACAAATCCGTGAGTACAGTTTACAAACCCGTGGGAACGGATTGTGAAAGCGTGGGAACGGATTGTGAATTTGTGGGTACAGATTGCAAAAACTGAAAGCACGGTTTACAAATCTGCGAGCGCGGATTAGAAACTCGTGGGTACGGTTTATTAATCCGTGGGCACGATTTGTTAAACCGAGGGAACAGTTTGAGAATTTGTGAGTACGGTTTATAAACTGAGCGGACGGATTTCAAAACGTATTGTTTTTTTTTTTCTCCCAGGTGACTTCCCGGGCTCCGTACTATTTGGATATATTTGCAGAGAAAAAAACAGTTTGGTTACCAAACATTCTTAAAATATGTATTTCATTTTCTGTAAAAGAATGTCAATAAATTGTAATGTAAATAATAGGAAATGAAGACAGAATTTGGTTCTGGTTCTTTTGGTTGAGTTATCACCAAAATACACTCCTGAACAAAATCTTAAGACCGGGGGAAACATTGCAAGTATTCGCATTTTGCACTGGTGGATCATAACCGGGTTGTAAAGTGCTGCTTCAGAATGCCAAAAGAAGAAACAGGAGCAAGAGACAAAAAATAGAGTGTAGGCAATTTATTGAAAACTGCATCTAATCTCAAACAGGCTGTTTATCAGCTGATCAAAAGTTTAAGACCATAGCCATAAAAAGGTAAAATCTACACAAAAATATGGCTTTTATGTCATTGTTCTTCAGGCAGTCACACTGTCATGATCTCCTGATGGCAAAGGCAAAAAGGCTTTCTCTCTTTGAACGTGGCAGGATTGTTGAGCTGCACAAGCAAGGCCTCTCGCAACGTGCCATTGCTGCCGAGGTTGGACGCAGTAAGACAGTCATTTTACATTTCTTAAAAGATTCTGAGAGTTATGGGACAAAAAAGTCAAGTGGTAGACCCAAAAAAATTTCACCTGCACTGAGCCGCAGGATCCGACGGGTTGTCCGTGAAGACACAGGTCGATCCTCGACCCAAATTAAGGCCCTTACTGATGATGACTGCAGCCCAATAACCATAAGACGTCATCTGCGAGAGAAGGGCTTCAAGAACAAAAAATGTCTTCAAAGGCCACGTCTCCTCCCACGCCACAAACTTTCCCGTTTGGAATTTTCAAGGGAGCACCAAACATGGGACATTGAAAGGTGGAAGAAAGTTTTATTCTCTGACGAGAAAAAATTTAACCTGGATGGTCCTGATGGCTTCCAACGTTACTGGCATGACAAGGAGATCCCACCGGAGATGTTTTCTACGCGGCACAGTGGAGGAGGCTCCATCATGATCTGGGGTGCTTTTTCCTTCAATGGGAAAATGGAGCTTCAGGTTGTGCAGGGGCGTCAAACGGCGGCTGGCTATGTGGATCTGTTGCAGCGGGCATCCCTCTTGACTGAGGGCCCCCGTCTGTGCGGTAATGACTGGGTCTTTCAACAGGACAACGCTGCAATTCACAACGCCCGCCTGACGAAGGACTTCTTCCAGGAGAATAACATCGCTCTTTTGGACCATCCTGCGTGTTCCCCTGATCTAAATCCCATTGAGAACATTTGAGGATGGATGGCAAGGGAAGTTTACAAAAATGGACGTCAGTTCCAGACCGTGGATGCCCTTCGTGAAGCCATCTTCACCACATGGAGCAACGTTCCCAGCAGCCTCCAGGAAACAGTCACATCAAGCATGCCGAAACGAGTGTTTGAAGTGATCAACAAGAACGGTGGGGCTACTCACTACTGAGTTTTTTGACACTTTTAGTTCTGTTGTGTTTTTTTTTTTTTGGGCTATGGTCTTAAACTTTTGATCAGCTGATGAACAGCCTGTTTGAGTTTAAATGCAGTTTTCAATAAATTGCCTAATCTCTATTTTTGTCTCTTGCTCCTGTTTCTTCTTTTGGCATTTTGAAGCAGCACTTATAACCCTGTTATGATCCACTATTGCGAAATGCGTAAAACTTGCAATGCTTCCCCCGGTCTTAAGATTTTGTTCAGGAGTGTATTAAATATTTTTTTCTTTTTTTAATGAAGTGATACTCTAAATAAGAAACTAAAACTGCCAGTAGATGGCAGTAAATGTCTAAATGAGTAAGTTATTGAGTTATTCATTCATTTGATTCTTTCAAACAGCTGATCCATTCAGAAACATGAGATATTGCTTAAAATAAATCATATCATATCATATCATATCATTTAAATGTTAAACTCATATGGGGGCCTTTTTTCCCTCATATCTTGAATTTTAGGGTCACTCTAACTGCATTCTATAGGCTTCATCACGCAGTGAGTTGTTGCCCTGCTTCATGTTCGTCACCATCAACTGTAGGCTATATAATGTAAGATGATCTACGTAGGTCTGAGGCGGAGCGGCTGCGTCACATCATTTTAATCACATTATTTTCATTATTGTGGAAAAGCTTCCTTGTGTATACAAATACTTTTTTTTCTAGACTCACCAATTGTAACTTCAGAAAAAAATGTGTATGATAAAAGATGGATTATTTTTTCTTTATTGGTGGAGGTTAAAATTCCATCAATTCACCAGCCAGTTCATCCAATGAGGAAATAAAATAGTAAATTTGCTACTGAGAATCAGACGATTCTGCTTTTTAGTTATATATTAACTTGGTTGTTCTTTTAATTTCCATTGATTGTAATAAGTTAAGGCTTGAAATATAATGATAAAAGGTACTTGCCAGATCTCTCAGTCTCAGATCCACTCAATGCTTTTATTTATTGTGCATGCAGGTTATATTTGAAGTTTATATTGTGTACTGTAAAATTTTATTCCGAGGATTACCGTGGACTTGCAAAGAGTTTACGTTACAGTAGTTAAATCTTTTACAAAAACCTACAACGGTTTTGTTTGATTTTAGCCCTATTCCATTGAATAGTTGGGGAGATATTTGCATACATATTCATTTAAATAAATGATTTAAAAAAACACGCTACATTTAAAAAAAAAAAATTATATATATATATATATATATATATATATATATATATATATATATATATATATATATATATATATACATAATTTTATTTTATGTTTTAAAATTTTTTTAAAGCTGCCATAGAATGGAACAGAATACCTTGGCATAGTTGAATAATAAGAGTTCTGTACATGGAACTGACATACCGTGAGCCTCAAACACCATTGTTTCCTCCTTCATATGTAAATCTCGTGTTTTGCAAAAGACCACTGAAAAAAGGGCATAACATCAACTGTGACGTTACAGTCAGGATCATTAAAATTTGCATGTACCAGCCCATGTTCTAGGCCAGACAGTATTAACGTGGACCTGCACAGCCGAATCATCAGAAGTTCTGCAGGTATTGTGAAGAAGCAAGCAAGTACAATAGTGAAAATGGCAGATCATGGATATAAATGTTATGCTCCAGGCTGTGCAGCGGATTTGAGCACTTTTCATTCTTTTCCCACAGAACAGAACTGTCAACAGGCATGGTTGATGTTTATCTATAGCAGTATACCACACCATTTTATTTCAAAGTTGTTAGTTTGCTCTGTCCATTTCACCACTGACAGTTTTTATAACCTGGGACAATAGCAGGCGTTTGATACTGAAGAAGGGGGCAATTCCAACTAATGTTATATTTCCATTACAACCCCTACCGCAAGCGGTAAGTAACATTAGTGATTTTATCTACCTCTTGACTGTTGAAGCCATTTCTGTTTAACCTGTTAAGCTGCAAGCCCACTTTTGAAAAATCCCCAGAAATGACATACCCACACTGAAACAGATACAGTTCATGAACCCTTTGCACTAAAAGCACAAGTATGATCTCATTTGAAAGCTGACACCTGGCAGTTTATTGTAAATGTAGAATTAATTATTGTCATAATGAATTTTTTTTTTATAAATAGCTTTAAAGTTTTGTAAAGTTATTAGAAATTTATTTTTATGAAACATCTTCATGAAAATAAAATTGAAAATTGAAGACCCTGTAGCAATCTAGAAATGCACTACAGCTAAAGCCACATGTCTAAACATTTTATGTTTAAAATCTGAAGATGATAAGTCTAAAACTCTGTATTTAGTTCATTTTTTTCAAGATAGAAGCACCAAGAGCTAGCTAGCATGTTAGCTTAGCACACCATCAATACATGACAATTTATGAGATTAAAACCATGTTTGTGCTTCAAACTTACTTTAAAACGCAAGTGAAGTGTTTTAAATAATCTTTTGTGATCTAATTTGACATCAGATAAAAAAATCTGACAGAAAATATACTATTTGATCATATTCTGCACAATGATGGTCTATAGATTAGCATTACATTATACATATAATCTATTATTATTAAAATACCTGGCATGGCTTGAAAAACACAGGTAACTCGAATATCATTGCAATCATGTTTATTGTCTTCAAAATATCTGTATCTGCATGATACAGCGCTATCTCTTGTTAGCTTTGTGTGTATCTCTGGTATCAGTGACGTCCTGGAATGTCACATGATTATGGCTCTTCTTCATGTCCCATATATGGGTTATTATTGTGCTTATAGCGCCCTCAGGCTTCTGGTATGAATTGAAAACCCAGTAAATGAGAGTGCCAAACGCTCATAAAGATTACATCGACGCATTTGGGTATAAATTCAATAAATATTATTCCTGTCAATAGAAATCTGATGTAAACCTATGAGAATCTATCAATATTTCTCCAAATCTGCACATTTTTGAGCTAAAAGCCCTGAGGGACGTTGTTTTGTGTATCGCTGTCATGACGACAGCACGGGAGTTTTTTTATGAATGAAAGCGGCTGACGCGCATAATTCATATTAAAGGTATCGACTCATTTTTTCATTTCATAACTCCTGACAGAAATTTAGAAATAACTGTCGCTATAAGTTTCTCAGAATACAATAGTGGTCAAATACTGAAACTTGAGTATTATATCTTTTTAATGATGTATAGTTTGTCAAGGCATAACATTAAATCTGATAGTAAATTTGAACTAAATAAAAAAAAAAACGCTTCAGTGCGCGGGCGCACTGGCAAAGGTTAACAGGTTAAATCGAAAGTTTCTTAGTGAGCTAACAACATTAACGATAACTTACCCTGTGTTGTCGAGATCGAACACAAGATGCTAGTACAGTAACGTTAACCTTAGCCAACTAGCAAGCTCCAAGTAACAAGCATAGATAACTAAATAGTATGACGACCAATTTACACAGAGGTTAATATTATTTCGGGCAAGTGTTGTCATATAAATCTACAAAATACAAATGTAGATCTATATCAATCCCTTTTGTCAGGTAGTATTATAATTTAGCCAATTTTCCATCAGCAACACATAACGCAGGAGCTAACTAGGTTAGTTTGGTTGCTTACAGATAGCTCACTCGCTCCTTCTAGCTAATGTGACCTTCTCCACCACTTAAATAGAAACGATTGTCATTTGACAATGCATCTAGTCGATTTGTTAAAATATATACACTCACCTAAAGGATTATTAGGAACACCTGTTCAATTTCTCATTAATGCAATTATCTAATCAACCAATCACATTTCAGTTGCTTCAATGCATTTAGGGGTGTGGTCCTGGTCAAGACAATCTCCTGAACTCCAAACTGAATGTCAGAATGGGAAAGAAAGGTGATTTAAGCAATTTTGAGCGTGGCATGGTTGTTGGTGCCAGACGGGCCGGTCTGAGTATTTAACAATCTGCTCAATTACTAGGATTTTCACGCACGACCATTTCTAGGGTTTACAAAGAATGGTGTGAAAAGGGAAAAACATCCAGTATGCGGCAGTCCTGTGGGCGAAAATGCCTTGTTGATGCTAGAGGTCAGAGGAGAATGGGCCGACTGATACAAGCTGATAGAAGAGCAACTGAAATAACCACTCGTTACAACCGAGGTATGCAGCAAAGCATTTGTGAAGCCACAACACGCACAACCTTGAGGCGGATGGGCTACAACAGCAGAAGACCCCACCGGGTACCACTCATCTCCACTACAAATAGGAAAAAGAGGCTACAATTTGCACGAGCTCACCAAAATTGGACAGTTAAAGACTGGAAAAATGTTGCCTGGTCTGATGAGTCTCGATTTCTGTTGAGACATTCAGATGGTAGAGTCAGAATTTGGCGTAAACAGAATGAGAACATGGATCCATCATCCCTTGTTACCACTGTGCAGGCTGGTGGTGGTGGTGTAATGGTGTGGGGGATGTTTTCTTGGCACACTTTAGGCCCCTTAGTGCCAATTGGGCATCGTTTAAATGCCACGGCCTACCTGAGCATTGTTTCTGACCATGTCCATCCCTTTATGACCACCATGTACCCATCCTCTGATGGCTACTTCCAGCAGGATAATGCACCATGTCACAAAGCTCGAATCATTTCAAAATGGTTTCTTGAACATGACAATGAGTTCACTGTACTAAAATGGCCCCCACAGTCACCAGATCTCAACCCAATAGAGC
>NW_028295903.1:0-20367 GCF_964197995.2 Scardinius erythrophthalmus
TGTTTTACTGGTTTAATTTATGCACAATGATATATATATATTTAATTTAAAATAAGCATAAGTTAAAAGTAAAAACCAGCATTAACTCTTGATAACATTATATTTACTAGACTCATGACATCTAATGATATTTTACCCTGCTGATTGTGTCCTCAATGCTCGGTACTGGCAGATGGGGCAGAGATCCCTGAAAGCTGTAGAGCAACGGCCGTCGACCAGACAACAGCTTTACAAGACTCTAAAACAGACCGAATAATTAATTAATCGAACCGCTTTTTAAACTGTACTATATTTAAATTTTATGTCATGAGAGACGCACCAGCCAGACTTTAGTAGAGAAGCTCATTTTGCCATGAGACTCAAAGATCCAGCCATGATAGGACAGGAGAGCTTTCAGGATGTACCGCAGAAGGAAGATGAAGGATAACCACAGGCCGGTGGCAAACAGGATGGCACTCAACACCATCTGAGTCTGAACGGTCATAAATTCACTACAAGGGAAAGTTTGGAATATTAATGTACATTTTAAGATATATATATATATATATATATATATATATATATATATATATATATATATACTGTATATTTAATGAATATTCTGTTTTTGTTCAGCCTTATCAGACAACATTCTGTGGAGCAAGATTTGATTTGATTAAATTGTGCATTGGTAAAACACTGCTAATACCAAAATGCTTTCACATCATCAGGAAATGTTATAT
This sequence comes from Scardinius erythrophthalmus, assembly GCF_964197995.2. Taxonomy (NCBI): domain Eukaryota; kingdom Metazoa; phylum Chordata; class Actinopteri; order Cypriniformes; family Leuciscidae; genus Scardinius; species Scardinius erythrophthalmus. Next base: position 723 of record NW_028295903.1, read on the forward strand.
TCAAAACCAAAAAGATCATTTGCGTACCATCTACACAGGGCAAGTATTTCTTCATGACTGTTGCTTTAAGCTGCTTTAGTCATGCGGCTTCGATTTATGCATCTGTGTTTATATATAACCATACCTGAAGTTTCCACAAATGTGTTAGTATGTTACCTCACTGGTAGAGATGTCTTGATCCTGTCAATCATACCCATGGATGGGTCAATCCTGGCATACATGGTGCTCATAATCGCAATGACTACGATTAGCCAGCTGGAAGGACTGGCGGGGTACACACCTGTGAGAACACCGTTCTACTCGAGACAAAGAAAAATATAACTTTTATTAGATAGATAGATAGATAGATAGATAGATAGATAGATAGATAGATAGATAGATAGATAGATAGATAGATAGATAGATAGATAGATAGATAGATAGATAGATAGATAGATAGATAGATAGATAGATAGATAGATAGATAGACAGACAGACTGACTGACTGACTGACTGACTGACTGACTGACTGACTGACTGACTGACTGACTGACTGACTGACTGACTGACTGACTGACTGACTGACTGACTGACTGACTGATTGATTGATTGATTGATTGATTGATTGATTGATTGATTGATTGATTGATTGATTTACCTTGAAGCGGATTGCACGCTTCTTCCATGATGTCACTCCAGATATGTAGATGTGTTTGAGCACCTCACGGCTCAACTGTAGGTCGATGCCATCTGGTGTGACGGTAAACTGAAATGCCACCGCCTGATGAGCCTCTGCCATTATACAGGCTTAAAGCACAGCCTGAGGAACAAGACAGGCCCTATTCAAATATATTTTGCAAACACTGCAATGTTTATGTGCTATTTTAGCTCGGATGGTGTAGTAGTCTAGTGGAAAGATCTGGGCTACTAAGGGAAAGGTTAAGCTAAGGGTGACCGATGTATTATCACCACTGTGACACTTGACCTCAGGATGTAAGTCACTGTGGAAACAAACATATAACTTAATAATAGTTCAAAATAACTTCTTAAACTCATTAAATTATAAATGTATGTCCTTGAGGGCCTGAGGTTGAAACCTGGCAGGGGAATTTATGAACTGGATAATTATTAAAATCCATCACCACTGTGCCATTTCACCTCATGTTGCTACAGGGAGAATGTGCCTTTAATAAGTTTCCTCAAAGATTCTGATAAACGACAAAAATGGGTTTATTAGAACCTATAGAAACTTATAAAGGACATGTATCGCTGTGAAGTCACAGAGTTCAGTTATGCTGTGACACTGTCAAGCTTATGTTTCTTTTTCCATGTCATATGACTTCAGCCAGAAGAAGTGGGGCAAAGTTGAATAGTCAGAAATAACATAGTAGGACATCTGAGAGGGCTTCAGTGACACTGGCCAAAACACACGTGACATCTGACGCATGACTGAGTAGATGAGATTTTTTTTATAGAATATGCAGCATGTTATATTATAAAAATATGTTTTGATATTAAATTTGACAGAACTTTTCAACCAATACTTTGCTATTTTTGTGAACAGTAAATTTTGTCCAAGACATAATATGATAATATAAACAATATGTAATTTTTTAACACAAGCATATTATAACAATAAAAAGCATGTTTAAAAAGGTGTACCTTAGTTAACTTTTAACAGTGCCTAAATATTTACTACATATAAAATATTTATGTTATCACCAAAACAACAAATCAAACTTTGAAGTGATCAAAAATCTAGTAAAGCTGTAATATTTTATAGAGACAATTAGACAGACTCTGATACAACTACACAAAACTCAGTTTGAGGCATTATCAAACAGAATGATTCAGAGTGTCTCTAAAGTTTTAATAAGAAATATACTGGATTTACATTACCTGCAATGCAATGTGACAGCAAAACAGTGTGAGTCAGATGAAATTCAGTGGATAAAAAGATCCAATTGTCTCTCAGTAGGGCTGGAATGTCCTCGATGGAAGTCTGTTCTTAACTCTTGTGCCCTTCAGTCGACTCCTCGTGCACTCTGGAAGTCTGTAGCTCAGTGACTAGTTATCTCCTCTTCTACTCAAACTTTCTCCTCGCCCCCCCTCTCTGTTTTCGTTTATTTTGCGAGTTGCCTGTTTTCTGTGAGTGTTTGCTTTCTTCTAGTATGCTCTAAACTACCTGTTACTAATAGCCCGCATAAATGCTCTCTTTCCTTCTGTGTATGTGTAACCGGATCCTCTGAGGCAGAGTTAAACTGGTGGATGTACACTAAGTACACACTATATTATCAATCTCAGGCCCAAATCTTGTGCAGCTGGAAATATCCCACGGCAGCATGCCAGAACACTCTGACGACAGTCAGAGACAGAGAGAGACCTTATGTACATGTAGGGATGTGTATTTGTAAAATATCCATGAAATGAGGCTTGCGAATGTGTTATATAATAGGTCAGGCATTTAAAACGCACGCTTCTTTAATATTGAAAAGGAACTTTTTCACAATAGCACTGTACATTTGTAAAGTACTTTTGTGAAAAGTGAATGGTGCTTACCTGTCCGAAACCTGTGCTGCCACGATGCCAGCTGTTGTAATGTGATTGCTAAGGTGTTCTGAGTGTTTTTAGTGTATTTTAATGTAGCTTTCTGAGTCAAGTCCACCCCAAAAGTTTCTATGCTCATTGGTTCCTCAAATGTAAATCTATAGGTTTTTTTTCTTCTTCCCAGATTATTGACTATCCAGTGAAAATCATAATTTTGATTACCTAGAAAAGTAATGGCATGCCTCTCCTCAACAAGCTGCAAGATTTGAGGAATGTTGAGCTGTTATGTCCACAGCATAAACAGTTAAGGACAATTTACATGCAAAAAAAAAAACAAAAAAAAAACATTCTGAACAACTTTAATCCAAAATATGTACAAAACTAATGGTCTTGTCTTAGCAAGCAGCACTAAATGTGTTATTATTACAGAAAGGTTATGCCACAATAACAGGTTTTCTCAACATTCAGACAAGTTGATACATTTTGTGAATTTGAGAAATGTTGTTATATATTATTGCAATTTTAAGGTCAGATGTAGAGGTGGAAAATGCTCTCATAGCTGGTAGAGAAAGGAAGTGAAGGAAGAGGACAGAGAGACAGGGAATCCAGGTTCAGTTTAACAACAGAATTGTCCTTCGTCCCAGACATGTAGACCTCGTTATGCAGAATGGTGCCCTGGCCGATTAAAGTGGTCTTTTCCATTGCCCTGACACGGCCCCACTTCTGAGAGTCCACGCAGAAAGATGTCACCATGGTTTTAGAATTGTTCCCACCAATTACAACCAAATGACTTTTGTTAGCACCCAGGAAGTGCAAGATGGGGAGCTCTGCATTGGTGCGGGTTAGAGTGGGGAGCAGTTCACACCAGCAATCTGAGAGGAAGAGAAAGAGTCTACTTTCTAAATGCATCTCACTGGCAACAGCTCATAGATGAACCCTGAATGTTTCCAAACCTATCTTTAATCTCTAGGCTACAGTTGTACCTTGTCTTGAATCGTAGCGCAGCACCAGTTTCTCTCCGGTTCTCTGGATGTTCCCCAGTACATAGACGCAGTGTCCCAGGCTGGTTGTGAGTGGGGAATCATGGGAAAGAGACAGACTGAACTGGAAGTCCGTCAGAGGGAGAGAGGAAACGAATGCCCAGGTGTCCGTCCATGGATCATACCTCTCAACAGCAGTGTAGACACTTGTGCTGGAGTCGGGAGTCACAAGGGAATCCAGATACCAGCCGCCCACAGCAAAGATTCTCCCTTCACACACTGCTGCACTGAAGTGACGCCTGTGCTGAGAGGGATCATGGATAGTCACATTTGAAATTTGACATTTATTCATGTATTTCTGATACTTAAAAGTGAAACTTGGGTTTTGGGAATGAGATCTTTAAGGATAATCAGTTCCAGACAGAAATCTGCCCATGCTTCGCTATACTATCTTTAAGATATAAAGTTGGAACATGGTAAACCGGTTTGTTGCTGGTCAAAGTTAGTCTGTTGGACCTAACCAGCTTGAAATTCAGCAGGTCAACTACTTAAGCCACCTTGAAACCTTATAGATGAGTTTGATGAGTATCCTATGGAACGCGAATGTTCTAAAGTTCATACCTTAATCAGAGGAGCTGTTGATACCCATTGATTGGTAAAAGGGTTGTACCGGAAAGAAGCCATCTTGAATTCATAACCCTTCTTTACACGGTGTCTATAACCCCCTATGAGATAGAGGTAATTATAGAGAACCGCTGTGGTGAAGCACCACTTATCAGCACAAAAAGGCAAATCTGTGGGAGAACTCCATTTCCCATCATCCCCGTCTCCCTCAAGCCTAAAGAGACTTCGAGCAGCCTCGGTTTCCAGGTCATTCCTTGAGGTCAAGTTCTCTTTTCTCAAGCAGCATAAGCGTGGACTTCCCTTTGACCTTAATGTGAGAAGCTCCACTTTATGGTGTGGTTCCAATCCCTTGCTCAGGTGTGGAAGCTCCAACAGATACTTGCTTAGGTAGGTTAGGACAGTCTCTTGGAGCTCCACACAGCAGAGTTCCTCAGCCAGCTGTAGATAGCCCAAGCAGGTGCACTCCGTCAGGGCCTGAGAGAGGGCCATCAGTAGACGATCTGTGAACCCAGAAGCCAACAGGTATGTGCTTACCCGTAGGTGTTCCCCAAGGAGATCTTCAGGAACACAAAACCACTGTCGAAAGCAAAATTCTAGAAGGTTGTGGAAGACTGGAGAGGGAACATGTTCAAGGTGCACCAGCCATTCAGATGTCTCTCTCATGGAGGAGTGGGACAGAGCCTTGAAATACTCACTGCAATCTGCAAGCTTCTCCAGATCCACCTGGAAGTGCCAAGAAGCATGACATCTTGCATTTGTGGGCCAAGATTTTTACAGTCTGTGGTTTATGTTTGCTTATGTAGATACTCACATGGAAAGTATGTGTGCTGGTTTGCACCATCACCATTGGCCCGTTGCTCTGGTGCCGATAGGTTCTGTAGTCTTGATTTGTTCTCCAGACATCTGACAGTAGGTTATCAGACTTCTCTTCAACAACATGAGAATCTGCTTGTCCAAACTGAACCCAGTTTAAACTATTTTTGAAGCACAAAAACCTCTGTATCTGTTCTAAACGTCTTTTTATCCATGTGCAAAAATACATCAAGGCCACAACTATAATCTGCCATAGATTAGCCATGTTCCCATTTAGGTAGAATACTCTTTGATATTTGTAGGATTTACAGATTTTGTATACCTCTTCAGCTGCAATTTGAATTAAAATATTGTATTTGGAACTATTCTAGTCTATGATTCTAAAGAAAATATGACTCACAATCCCAGCCAAGGACATGTCATTCCATGGTGGATGGAGGATAAATCCAGCCTGCTTTTTTTGGTAGAACATGCATGGTTGTCTTCAAGGCTCAATATGGCGCCCGTGTGCCAGAGCAAAAGCAGTAGAGCTATTTTAAGGAATCGCTGGATCAGGAAACAAAATCTGGTGGGCCACTCTGTTCAGTCTACTGAATTACACAACACTTGAACCATGTTGGGAACTGCTGATGCTTGATTACAATAGAATGTACAGTATATATTCATGTTTTTTTATTAAAACGCAGTTTTTTTTTTTACTGGTACATTTCTCAAAGTTGTATATAGTGTATATGTATTTTGAATAGTGCATTTTTTTTTATCAATATATTGTATGAAAGATATGACATATTATGGCAGACATTAACAAATCCAAAACATCTCTACAATTCATTGCTCACCAGTACTTGAAATTGTATCCATAACCCTTATGCTAACAGCTCTGATCTTTTAACCTTTAAGATACCGCCACCAATTTTGAATACGACAATCACACCAATGTCTGCATGTTTTTTTTTTAATGAGAAAAATGTATGGATAACTGCAGTGCGAAGGAACAAACAGAAATAGAGAGACAAGTCTAAAATGTAACTTAGATTAGCCAAAGCAATTGTAGAATTAAACATTTGTTCTTACAGTGCTATTGCTTCTCAACTCAATATTACAAATTACAGATTCAATATTAACAATGATATAAGGAGCATGTGAAAGTGGCCAAGCCCAATACTCTCATGGTCCCTCGATGTTTGCATAAGTTTACTACATAAGTGAAAATGATACAGATAAATTAATTTATGGACAATGACAAAAACAACAGCATAAGTGTGTCCATATAAACACTCCCAATATGATTCTAACAAAGCTATTACGATGATGATGATCCCTCCAATTCACTGTATAATAGTACTATACTGCATTTGTGTTGTTTCTCTGCCACCAATTTTTGATTGAAGACTCAAACAGAGATAAATTTCCCATTTGGTTGAACTGAACAAAGTATACTTGCTTTGGACATGTAAATCATAAATAGGCATAAAACAATTAAAACAGAAAAACACATCAACAGTTACAAGAACTTTGTGTTTAGAAACATGACAACGGCATTTGTCAGTTTAGTACTTACACTTCCTTATTCCTTAAAGTGCAGTTCAGAAATGTATACAAGATGGTTGTATAGCTATTGCTACATATTAATATGGAAAAGCAGAGATTTAACAATTAAAAAGTGACAATTAAAAGTAAAACAAAAAAGCAGAGCTCAAAACAATTATTTCCAATTATTATTATTATTAGCTGAAATTGTTATATGAAATACAGCCATTCAAAATCATGACAAAGAAGCAGTAGCAGCCAGCTTATGTGACATTCAGAAATTATCATGGACTCCTGAGCTTGCTTAAAAAAAGATGTGCAATGTATTTCACAGTATATAAATAAGGATGCAACATCATTTTGTAATATTTTTAAATTCTGGAGGAGGAAAAATAAACAAGCTACTAAACCGTTTCTTAAGATGACAGGACAAACAATATGAGACGAGGACACAGACATAATTTGGACCCTGTAGTTTACACAGTATTAATGATGGACAGATTGATTCTTAATAGATAATGTTGACCACATATGTTAGATAAAATGTAAACACATAAAATATATTAAAAATGCAGCTAGATTATAAATAAACTGACCAAATGAATTTACAGTTTGCCTTGTATAATGAAGTGGCACCAACAGTGAATGAATTATATCTAGGATTTAATCAAACCATTTTTTTCCAATAAGTTGCAGATCATTTGTAACTTCATATTTTTGGAAGGGACCAAACAACTATAAAGCCCTACAAAATGAGTTTAAGGCAGGATATCTTTGGACTTTTTCATAATATAATAATTAGTATGTTCCCCAGGTTTAACCGTTCTTTAACAGTCTTAATCGTTTTGTACTGTGCCCTTCCTTGAATGGTTGAAAAAAATAAATCAATACCTAAACAGTAGGTGATGCAAAATGATATCCTGAAGCACACTCTGTGAGTGCCATTTAGGAAATGAGCTTCTTCTGTTTGAAGTATGTGTCAAACCTGTGCTGTGCGTAGTCCTTTAGAGAAAAACAGAAACAGAAAGAGATAGAGACAGAAATGAGGTGAAGTTTCACATGGCTTCAGATCAGTGACAAACAGAGGGGATTTGTTCTGTACACACTGCTATGTTTACTGTATACATAACTATGATGCTGTTTGAGCTCTCAGAATCAAGGATTACTTATCCATTTACGGTACATGAACTACAATCTTAAAATGAATTATAAGTGAATATTTATATTTTCAGGTGATGTACTGGTCACCACTGATAATGCAATTAACGTGATCAGTTAGGGCATCAAGCAATTCCATTACAATTTAAATACACTGACAGTCCTAAATAAATCAAGGATTGTACAAGGATTAGAAAAATGTTTATGAGGTTTATAACCTGTGTGTTGTGATACAGTTTGTATATTTTACCATGTATCCAAACTCGATTTTGGAGATCTTGGCTTGAATAATGGACCACAGACCCCAGAGGAAATGAGACGCAAGGGCAAACCTGTTTGTGCGCGTGTGATTGTTTTTGAGAGATTGGAAGACAACCAGATAGAAAGGTTACTAGGTGGAGGGGAAAATTCATCAAACAGTACACAGTGATGTTCTTTCCAGGTTATGTCAATAAAAGTTTGATAGTAAATGCGTTTCATACCGGTTCGCCTCAATGATCATGTCCTCCTCTATCCTGGCTTGGTCTGCAGGTGCAGTTCCTCCTCTTTCTGACAGATAGTGTCTGATAAAATGTAACTGAAAAACAAAGACTCTTAAAATACTATCTATAGGAATATCTTTTATTTTATTTATTTTTTATTGTGTTACAGATATTTTAAAAGGATTGACATTGTCCCCTGCTTCATGACACAATTTACCTAATTTCGAATGACTTTGAGTCAGGATTAAAATCTTGGACAATTAAATATTATGCTGTTAAATATTAATATTGTGCGAGTCAGGCTGCTGACCTCTGCATGTAAAAGTTATTGTGATAACCTTTGACACACTTTTTATGTCACATCAGTTCCAAAACATTCCACTAGATGGTAGAGTCACAAAATAATATCCAAATCATGTCCAACACAAATGATTTCTTACAACTACTTGACAAAGATGGACAAATATCAAGCAGCAAAATAATGTCAATTATATAATTTGTGATGATGCTGTACTGTGTGTGCAACAAAAACAGCGGAAAAAAAACAACAACAATAAATCTGGCATAGAATCATTCTAAGGTTTCAGTTTTTTTTTTTTTTTACACTTTTATGTCCCCATAAATTATTCCTTAATATACTGGATAACATTACATTCACAACTTTTATTCACAATTAAGTGAATATAACAATTAACATTTAACTCATGTTTCTTCATCTTTTCCTTTAATCAAAATGCTTGATACAAAGCATGTTTTTTTTTTTTTAAATGCTGTACCTAGTTATTTTATAATGTTCTTAATTTTACTTTTACTACTCGTATAGATGCTTTGGAGTGATTGTACGCAACATCTAAAGAAAATGAAAATGAAATTGTAATTTTGTTTTTCAGCTGACAGCTTGTCAGTCTACAAGTCAACCTTTTTTGTGTTTTTTGCTCGTCTAATCTTTTGTAATATCAAGACAAATAATGATTAGGCTGTAACGTGTGGGTGGGCAGTTAGTGACTCACCTGCTGTTGTCTGTCAGGGTAATTCTCAACCTTTGCCTTGAAGAAGGGCCACTGGTCATATGTGTAGTCATATATCCATTCACAGAAATGATTCCCAAAATCAAAGCCTCTGCACTCAGAACAGATCAAAATCAGAGTTCTTTAGAGCTGCATTTATCATAAACTATAAAGTAGTATGCAGATGTGTGCTATATATGGTAGATTTACCTGTAGTTATAGCTGCTGTATTCAAAATCAATAAGCATTAGTTTGTCAGATGAATTCTCTCGCCCATCCAGCATGAGGATATTCCCTGAAAAACAGAGTATGATTTTATAGGTGAAAGGGCAGATGTTACATAATGGTACAGCGTAACAGTGACTGATAGACCCGTATCAGATTACCAGATTAAACACTAGTATGCGTGTATGAATGCAAATGTGTGATCTTTTACCTTCCTGTACATCATTATGGCAGAACACAACAGGAGAGGGAGTAGCTGCCAGCAGTGACCTGACAGAGAGAGAGAGACGGCACATGATTAAGTGCTATTTTTTCACATTGCTCTTATAAACCTGCTTTTAAAATGATTGTTTTCGGTGTTTAAAAGCCCATTGAACAAAATGTGCAGCAATGGGCAGGAACACACACACACACACACACATACAGAGCAGTAGGTAAGCATTTCATTCAGATAAAAGTTACACAATCAAGTGTGCGTGTGTGTGTGATTGACAAAGCAAGCTGAGTATGCACAGAATGCAGCTTCCTGTAAGAGTGCCTAATCAGTGATGCCTGGAACTGGGCTAAGGGTGCTGGCATACAACAAAGCCGTTCAAATGTTTGGGGTCAGTACGTTTTTTTTTTTTCTTTGAAAGAAATTAATACTTTTGTTCAGCAAGGATGCATTTAATTGATCAAAAGTGATAGTAAAGATATTTATAATTATACAAAAGATTTCCATTTCAAATAAATGCTGTTCTTTTGAACTCTCTATTCACTAAAAATCCAGATTTTTTATTATAAATGTTTCCACAAACATATTAAGCAGAATGGCTGTTTTCAACATTGATAATAATAAGAAATTCAAACTTTTAGAACGGAAAACTTTTAGCTGCTTCATGCATTCAATGACTTTGAACGTTTACTGTTAACTGGAAGTTTAATATCACAAAATGCTTTTCATTCAACCTCTCTGCTCTTTCTATTCACATGTCATATTTCTTACCTCAGACTCTCCAGTTCTGCAGGAAGATCATACTTCATCAGCTTTTTAAATTTCTTAATGTGAGCTTCACGCACAAATTGTATTGTTTTAACTTGCTCCATGTACCTGTTCAGAGGGACAAAAACAATAATTTAACATAAACAGTCATTTAAAACTGATGCCAATTTAAACATACAGTACACAGCAAACATAATAAACCACAATCTGTTTAATTTAAACATAATTTGTAAAATATTATGCTTTTTTTTTTTCATTTTTACCTTTCCTTTAGTGTGTAATATAGCAGTTAAACAATTATAATAGTCTGCTATTATTTCCATAACGTGGTGACGTCACTATGTAACGCAATTGAATGCGCTTGCCTGCTTTGGCTCGCCCTCAAACAAAGGTAGTTATAAGGCCAGGAATAGTTTATCACTATGCCAAGAAAAGAAAAAAATGTTCACTACGAGGGCAAAACATCATCACATGGACTTCTAAAAGGCAAAGGAATTAAAGAATCAGTGGTTAAAATAAATTTATGACACTATTCCTCAGCAGTACAACCACAACCTTTTGTTGTGTTTTCACCATTTTTCTAACAACCCATGCAGTTTGAAGCAGGTCAGTGTGTTATATGGACATTCAGTTTTCACTGTGATGTAGAGAAATGACAGTCATAATATCACATCTGAAATGTTACAGTATTTATTTAAAATAAAGAATTACCTAAAAATACCTAAAATAAAGTATTTGCTTGCAAAGGTGACTTGGGCTTGAACTTTTATGATTATATGTTACTGCTATAACAATTACAACAGACTGTGTCTGGCTGACCAATCAAAGAAGTCAATGCTTTGTGGAAGGCAGGTTTTAAAGAACCAAAACTTAAACAGAGCCCTTTAAGACAAATTTCTTCCATTAGCTTAATTAAATTTTCTAGGGCATTTTTTTGTTATTCTTCAGGTAAACTAAGAATTTAAAGTGTTCATTTTCAGTGTTAAAATTTCAACAAAATGTGTCTGTTTAAAACATCTTTCCCGAATCAGCCAAACAGATAGTTAAGCTTGAGCGCGTGAAAACAAAGTGCACTAGACAGTGCTGAATGTGTCTCTCTGCGCTCACGGCCAAAGGAGTATACTTGGAGCGGAATGCGGAAAATTAAGTACACCAGGCCTTAAGACTTTTACCTGTCAATGGTTCCAAACAGCCATTTGGGTTCCTTGTTGAATGGCATCTCCATGCCGTGGAATCGTGCCACCTTACTGGCTATTTCAGCTGAGATCTCTGGGAACCCCAACTGCTCCGTACGCAAACGATCACTCTGTGGAAAAGAAGCAGATCTGACTTATCACTCTTACAATGCAGAAATATGTAGAATGTAAAATGTTTGATCTATGATTAAGGTTTGAAAATCACTCCATAGAATGACTGCATTATTCAAGAGTTGCTGTGTTTAAAGATTCATTTTAAAACATGCATGTAGGATCTGGGATTTTGGTGTAAGACTCACAGGCAAGTACTGCTCAAGACGGCCTTCTGGGAAAATGCCATAGAGCCGTGGGCCCAACTCTCTCTCTGCTAAAATGGCAAACATCACACTTTCCAAAACAAGAGAATCCACTCCCTGTGTGTGCATATGAACAATTAATTAGATATCCATTAGTTATATAAGAGTGAATCGACAACATTGGGCAATAAAGATCTTCCCTAAGATATAGACTCCTATCAGCTTGCTTTTGCAACTGTATTTTTGGTCTACTGAATGTGATCAGGGTGGCCCACCTGCAGAATGGCCCCATAGATCCGGAGCAGAACTCTTCCAGGTTCAGTCCCGGCAGGCTGAACATCGTTTGGTAAACTGCACATATACAGCAGGTTACTGAGTCCTCCACTGCAGGCACAAACAAAAGCAGTATCATACTTTATTCCTATTCACACAGTTTATATAAGGTCGATATTTAATAAGAATAAATAGTGGATCACTACTGATTTCATGGATCAAAAGATAATACACATATGTATTATAAATATAGGCAAGGGTAAATATGAAATGCTCTTGCTTAGGACATATGATTATTTAGAATCTTAAATACTTAGGCTATATGAACTTTCATAACAGGTTTATTACCTTACTATTTTGATCCGAAAGTCATGTTCTGATATAGCCTTCCAAGACCCGGACAGAAAGTCTCGGCACCAGGTGAACGCCCTCCTTTTAGTATCCGGGTCCACATCCACGTTACGCCCGTCCATGTGTGACTCCGCTTCAGAGTCATCATCCCCGTTAGTGCCGCGCGGACTGCCGGTTCTCGGATGTCTCTCTTCGGCCACCATCAGAAAGTCTGCGCCAGCAGGTCTGTCCGAATCCGCGTCATCTTTAACGCATCTGCCTACATTGCCAGCACCATCACTCATGCATTTCACTTTTTGGCCCGAATTCATAGTCTTACGTGCTAGAAACCCAATGCTCCTTAAAGAGAGTGAGAGAACCGAACCGCTAACGTTATAACCAAGGACACCGAACCGCCCCAGAAGCAGCATTCATTGAGCTTGATAAATGCACATGCACCACTGTCACGAGCGCACAATGAAACATATAATCGCTCGCGATATCAGAACTGCGTTTACGGCGAGAGAAACAGCCGTTGGATTAAAAATATCAGAAAAATCAATAGCTATTTTTCCACTTTACCATTCCTTAAATGTTACATTAACTACACAGACGTAGTAACAAACTGTAAAGGCTGTTAATTAAATATCTCCGCACTATAACTTCCACTACTTCCTTCTGAAGTCAGCCGTTAGCGTAGACATTGCAGAATGCAGAGAGACTTTAGAAGATTGACATTTTTTTTAACCAATCAGATTTGGATACTGCGGCACGCGACCCATTTCTAAGTACCGCCCCCTTAAAGCCAGGGCGCTGAATGGTCAGTTCTAACACACAACTACAATAAGTGGGAAGTGTAGTTAATTTAACACACAGTACAAAAAAGCACAATATATTAAATGTTGAAAAGTACAATGTTACAGTAAAATCTAATAATTAGTTAACTAAAGTAACTGGACTATATACAATAAAAATAATATTTGTAATATAGCCTTTATGTGATTTCACTTTAAGTAGGCTATCCGAAGAAGTGTTTTTTTAGAAGTAGGCTACGCCTGAAAATTATATTATTTTTGCTACCATTATATTTGCTTACATTTTATTTAAAAACGAATATTCTTTTCTAGAATATTTATCTAGGTTACACTCTAAAAACTGCTGGGTTAAAAAATAACCCAACCTTAACCACACGGCTGGGTCACTATTGGACAGAACACACGCTGGGTTGGTTTGACCCAAGTGCTGGGTTTTACCATTTAACCCATATTTCTGGGTCATTCATTTGACCCAACCAGTGGGTGGAATTAACCCTCTTGCTGGGTTAAGTCCTACTTATATGCTGGGTTATTTCGTGTCTCATTGCCTTAATAGAATTAGTAACAAATATTTGTTATATTACGAATATAAAATAATTATTGTCTCTGTAATACAATAAACCAGAGAGACCACTGTAAATTTGATTTAAATCTCGTTTAATTTTTAATTTTTTACATTTTTAATACATATCTTTAATAATTTTTTGTATACAATTATTACAATTATACAATGTATACTTCTAAGGTAATAAAAACATAACGTTCATTAAGTAAGGTCTTTATACACCACTAAAAACATAGTTATGTATGCCTATATGATATTACATTTCTGTCAACAGATCCTCGTAAATATTTCACAATGCACCTTTAAAAGTCATTAAGCAACTCATTTGAACTTATACGATTACGAATTCATTTATTAAGATGTGTTAATTTATTAAGAACAGCAACAAACATTTAAAATGCGACTAAATATCATGTGGGCCTGAAACAACTGTTGTCCTCAAATTGTACAGAGGAGGACTCTTTCCATTAATTTGATATATGGCATGCTGGAGAAACTCCCAGGCGGGAGTGTATTTAACATCAAAAACAAAAAAAGCTTTGAAACAAAGATGAACAGCCTTCAGCAAAGACTCGGTCTCGATGGCGTGGCCTGGAACAATGGCAAAGGTCTGACATGTCCCCCTCGTCTCATCCTTGAGGCACAGAATATGCAGCAATGCTCCAGTCATCTCATTTTGTGAATATTCAACCACGTTGGTCCCCACCTGTTGATTACACACAATCACTTAGAGTGTTGCAATATAACTAACATGCAAGTTAAGCTTTTTTTTGTGGAAGTATCAAAAAAATGTTATTGCAAACATTACCAAATATGACTAAATGTGGCAAACAAACAAAATGTCTATTTAAATTCATTATTTGCAAACTGAATTATAGTAATAAAAGAGTACTTTGGACTAATATTTTCAACATTTAGGCAATAAAAGTAAAAATATTACTGTAGCCTAATGTTGATAGTGTCTTTCTTTAACATTAAAACCAACAAAGCTCCTCGTTAATCTCCTGACTGGCAGAGCTGATGATCGTCACGCTTAGATAATGTTACACAATAAAATGAAAGATGACATGCATGGCAGGTTATCATGTAAGTCTACATTTTTTAAGTTTTAAATATTGACGATCATTCTTAATAATTTTCTTCTCAAAACTGGCGCCTGTCCATTGACAAACCAGGCTGAAATTCCTTACACTATACTAACCAGATCACAATGTGACGGCGCGTATCGTGATGTTATTCCTCAGTTCATTTTTTTTCTGAACGATCCCGACAGACATTACAGAAGACACACGCAGGAGGAAAATGTTGGAACTTACCCCAGTCGCTTCTTCTGACGAGTATTTCTACAATCTACCAGCACACTTTCCACACACAACTCACTAGCTAGGCCTAGTAGATATAGCTTCGAGACTGCGTCTCATTTCTCTGTCTTTTCCCGCAATTTTACGTGCAAGCCCTGTGAGGGACTAAAATTATACCGCGCTTGTATGGATTTCATTCAAAACGCTTTCCTCACTTTTAAATACACAACGTCCACAATGAATGCGATAATTACGTGATGAATTTACAATTTAAACTGCATATTTTAAAAAGGCTGCTGACATAGGCCTAGCTGGTTTACAATTAAGGATTTAACGATGCGGAATTTTGTCAACAAATCTAACCGGCTAACTTAGCTGTGGCTATTTAGGTTTCACAGAATAAATACGTTACCCCTCTTACTTCCATATCAAAGACTGTATGTTGAACAGTGAAATTAGCTTGCAGTTACCACAACTTTTTAAAAATATAGGTAAACATTATTAACTTACCATAAAACACTGCCTGCTCCCGTGTGGCGTGCTCCTCGAGTCTGAAGTGAAGATCCAGAAAGTTCCGCAAAGAATAAACCAGTTGCTGGGTCAAAATAACCCAACCAACTGTTTATTTGTAAATAACCCCCTTACAACTCATTTGACCCAGCATGAGCAACCCAATAATGTGTTTACAGTACCCCAAACAACCCAATATTTTGACCCAGCACAATCAACCCAACAATGTGTTTACAGAAACAACCCAGCATTTTTTTGAGTGTATGTTTATTTATTAAAGACTATGTATTTTACATTGGTGTGTTACATCATATTCTGTTTAGTTAATGTTTATAGCATTATTTTAGTTCAATATGTGTCTGTCACCGTTCTTGAATTCACTGACTCTTTCTCGCACTGTGTGTTGTGTGTGTGCGTATGGGCATGGTCGCTGATCACTTCTGCTGACCAGCGGCATCTTATCAGCGGCGCCTATTTATACTCACAGTTTTCGTCTTGTGTTTGTCAGATCGTTGTGGATGTCTCCGAGGTCCCCGTGTTTGCACCCTGGATTATGTGGACCAGAACAGGTGTTATGCCGAGTTTCGACCCCCTGCCAAATTATTACCCCCCTCGTTGAAGTCAGCAAGGCTACCTGATTGCCTAATCCTAACCCCTCCCCCATAACTAATCCTAAACCTACCAATACTAGGGGGGAAATAATTTGGCAGGGGTCGAAATTCGGCACGTTTTCGGCATGTTCTGCCTTCTTCCACGGAGGATTATCTTCTAGTTCCTGAGTCGGCTTCGGAGATCGTGTTGGACATTCATTATACTTTCTACCACACGGAGGATCGGGTTGTTCATCGGTGTCCCTGCGCTGCCAAGAGCTACTATTCCCGGGCACTTGCATCACCTGGCCACTCATGACTATTCTGCCGACTTGATTATCAATAAACATCCTTTTTACTTGCTATTGATTTCGGTGTTTTACTGAACGTATAGTAACATGGTTGATATTGAATAGCCTACTGTAACAGCCAGTTCAACGTTATGGAAAAAGGAGAAATGGTCCTGACCTCAGATTACAGGAGTTTATTTTTCAGGCGTAAATAAGACCAAGCATCGAAGAACACACATTGTTCAAGTTTTCCTGTATTTAGATGCCTTAAATCATGATGCCAAGATCTTTGTTAGGATCTGTAGCCTCTGCCCCTTCTCATGTCTGACCACATAGATTCCTGGTCTTGCAAATCGAGGTTAGGGTTCCATCATGTTCAACATCCTAAAAAAGTCAAATACAAAAAGAAACAATTAACAACAGATCAGGTGTGAAAGGGGGAGTTGCGGTTTTAGAGAAACATACAATAGTTTTTATAGTAAATAATAATGTAAAAAATGTACCATGCACTCCTTTCACAAGGTTTGAGGGGCCCTCATCCAGTTAACGGCAAGTGCTTTCAGGATACATTCACGTCCTTTTTCCAGTGGTGTCATTCTGAACAATGAGACAAATAGCAGTGTCCAGAAGAATTAACAAATTATCCCACTGTTATTTCTACAAGAGCCAAAAAATGTATTATCTGCATCTGTGAAGGCCCCAAAATTCAGAGAACCAGTACAAGTAAACTAAGTTATCCTTATGTTATTCAAACTCCCAAAGTCTTTTTTTCTTCCTAGGAAATAGAATGTTGACCTGTTTTTCCTGCTCGTTTCTGTCATTACAATGACAGTCAAAGTTCTTCTTCTGAAGGTTCAATATAGCATCAAACAATTCCATGTGACTTTTGAAGCTTCAGAACAAGAACTGACCATTGACTGTTATTGAATGGGAAGAAATGAGCAGGACAAACTGGCCATAATTCACCTTTTTAATTCAGAAAAGCAAAAAACAAAAGAGATTCAGTGACATGAAGCTGAGTAAATAATGACTGAATTTTCATCTTTGGGTGAAAATTCTTTGAATCTATAGTGAATTATTGTCAGATTTAAACTGATGATGAATTTACATCCATAACTGATGCTTCTGATCTTCTGTGCCGTTGTTCCTCCTGTCTTTTTTAAAATTTTGAGGAGCTGGGTTCAGAAATGATCAAAAAGGACAAATCAGGTTGGTTGCTGTTAAATTTGTGACAGTCTTTACAATATTATCATACACCAACACTTACAGTATTTCTTTAACAGCACTTACAGACATAAAAAATTATTACAAATGAACATGAACCGCAAATCTTCGATAAGCTGACCCCACCCCTACTCGTAACTGGGATTTAGACAAATCGAAAAAAAAAAAATCTTAGAAATGTGGGAACACAGGGCTGTGGGAACATCGGGCTGACCCCGATAAGCAGTGGCGCCTCCAGAAATTTTTCATAGGGGTGGCCAGATGGGGCCACTTAAAATCTTGGGGTGGCACACCAAAACTATAAACCATAATTTCAGAATTTTTTTCTACTGTTGTAGTAAACCTGCCTGTAGAAAACTATCAGAAAGACTTAAGGAAACTCCTACTGATATACTATATGATGGTTTATTGTGTTATATTTAATGTTACTAATGATATAATATGCTTAGACTAATAACAGTACAGTTAACATTTTGAGTTACACAACAATTCTGTTTTATTTTGCAATTATATTTGGCATAAGGTGTACATTTATTGCAAACAAAACAGTTACTGGGGAAAAGCAGATACAAATATATTATATTTATATATTAATGTCAAGAATTCAGAAGTGTATATATTTATATAGCCTACACTACAAAGAAATAATATACAATTAAATGATGCTTATTTTAAATGTATTGAGCAGGCTAGGTATATAAAATATAGGCTTTTAATAATCTTTCAGTGCGCAAAACCATGATAATATGAAATGCTTCAAAACAGAGCGCACAAAGCGTGTATGCGCATCGCGGGTGCAGAATGATGTGCTCAAAGCAACATGGAGTCACAGTGTGCAGCGCTGCGCTGAACAAGTGAGCATTTAAAAGTTCACGGCACAAAGCAAAGAAATGTCGAGCACACAAATCCTAGTGTCTATCTATCCAACAGTTTATTGATCATTTGTTTCACAGTTTTAAATTCCAGTTATTGTGCGTTTGATGCCGATTCATAGTCCTTGTGATGTGTGTGATCTAACAAGCACACGGTAGTAAGTCGTTTAAAAACAGCAACAAACCCCAACAAAATAAAGTCATTTTATGCAAATCCACAACCTTTTATCTACAGATAATGCATTATAATGTGAATATATCATAATGGAGAGAGTTTTACCGTGCATCCAACCGGCAGAGGCGCGCGCGCTGTTTGAATACTGAATGGAGAATGATTGACCGCCACAGAGGAGGGAAAACGAGTTTCCATAAACTTAAATGATGTAAATAGACTTCAGTCCCTCACATTAAGCTATGGAATGACTTCAGATGACTTTGTCACCCAAACTGACGCGGTAGTCTTCTTCGTCTTCTTAACTTCTTTTGAAATTGTTGACTGACGGGCACGCACTGAGCTGTTGCTGTCTGAGCGCGCAACAGCGGCATTGACGGAGGGGCGGGGGCTATTTTTTTACAGTCTATGGGCGGGGGTCCCGGGGGAGTACTGGCTACTGTGTGTGATCGAAGGTCTAGAGCGGCCTGCCTGGCTGTGCATTAGGGATGAAATGCATAACTGATGCTACTAAAATTTATACTGGCCAGCGGGGTGGCCAGTGGGGTGGCCAGGAGTCGGCCAAGGGTGGCCAAGGGTGGCCACAAGTTTCGAGGGACCACAACGCATTCCGTGTTTTAAAAGTGCATGGGCAGTAAGGAAATATATATATGGATATGAGTGTCCATGTCCATGTAACCTGAAGTGTTTTAAAAGCTTAGATCTGGATACTGACAGCCTTAAAGCTACACTGTGTAGGATTTTCTCCCATCTAGCGGTGAAATTGTATATCTGAATATTACCTTTCTAGCCCCTCCCATTCCGAGGGCGTTTTAACTCCTATGGTGGCCGTATTATTTCAAATCTGCCGGTGTTGTGCCTAATTTCGACCCCCACCAAAATTA
>NW_028295902.1:0-17500 GCF_964197995.2 Scardinius erythrophthalmus
CTGAGCCCTGAGGAACTCCAGTAGCTAGATGATAACAGTGATGGGATAAACCATGTTTCTGAATGACAGATCTAGTGATGACATGTAGATGGAGAAGAGAAGCGGTCCCAGCACTGAGCCCTGAGGCACTCCAGTAGCTAGATGATAACAGTGATGGGATAAACCATGTTTCTGAATGACAGATCTAGTGATGTCATGTAGATGGAGAAGAGAAGCGGTCCCAGCACTGAGCCCTGAGGAACTCCAGTAGCTAGATGATAACAGTGATGGGATAAACCATGTTTCTGAATGACAGACACTAGTGATGTCATGTAGATGGAGAAGAGAAGCGGTCCCAGCACTGAGCCCTGAGGCACTCCAGTAGCTAGATGATAACAGTGATGGGATAAACCATGTTTCTGAATGACAGACACTAGTGATGTCATGTAGATGGAGAAGAGAAGTGGTCCCAGCACTGAGCCCTGAGGCACTCCAGTAGCTAGATGATAACAGTGATGGGATAAACCATGTTTCTGAATGACAGATCTAGTGATGTCATGTAGATGGAGAAGAGAAGCGGTCCCAGCACTGAGCCCTGAGGAACTCCAGTAGCTAGATGATAACAGTGATGGGATAAACCATGTTTCTGAATGACAGACACTAGTGATGTCATGTAGATGGAGAAGAGAAGTGGTCCCAGCACTGAGCCCTGAGGCACTCCAGTAGCTAGATGATAACAGTGATGGGATAAACCATGTTTCTGAATGACAGATCTAGTGATGTCATGTAGATGGAGAAGAGAAGCATTCCCAGCACTGAGCCCTGAGGCACTCCAGTAGCTAGATGATAACAGTGATGGGGTAAAACATGTTTCTGAATGACAGATCTAGTGATGACATGTAGATGGAGAAGAGAAGCGGTCTCAGCACTGAGCCCTGAGGCACTCCAGTAGCTAGATGATAACAGTGATGGGATAAACCATGTTTCTGAATGACAGATCCTAGTGATGACATGTAGATGGAGAAGAGAAGCGGTCTCAGCACTGAGCCCTGAGGCACTCCAGTAGCTAGATGATAACAGTGATGGGATAAACCATGTTTCTGAATGACAGATCCTAGTGATGACATGTAGATGGAGAAGAGAAGCGGTCCCAGCACTGAGCCCTGAGGCACTCCAGTAGCTAGATGATAACAGTGATGGGATAAACCATGTTTCTGAATGACAGATCCTAGTGATGACATGTAGATGGAGAAGAGAAGCGGTCCCAACACTGAGCCCTGAGGCACTCCAGTAGCTAGATGATAACAGTGATGGGATAAACCATGTTTCTGAATGACAGATCCTAGTGATGGCATGTAGATGGAGAAGAGAAGCGGTCCCAGCACTGAGCCCTGAGGCACTCCAGTAGCTAGATGATAACAGTGATGGGATAAACCATGTTTCTGAATGACAGATCTAGTGATGACATGTAGATGGAGAAGAGAAGCGGTCCCAGCACTGAGCCCTGAGGCACTCCAGTAGCTAGATGATAACAGTGATGGGATAAACCATGTTTCTGAATGACAGATCTAGTGATGACATGTAGATGGAGAAGAGAAGCGGTCCCAGCACTGAGCCCTGAGGCACTCCAGTAGCTAGATGTTGGGTCTCAGACACCTCACTCCTCCACAACACCCTGAAGGACTTACTGAGAGGTCAGACCTGAACCATTGGAGTTACTGAGATGCCCTTCATCATGAGGGTTGACAGAAGGATCTGATGATTAACTGTGTCAAACGCAGCAGATCCAGCAGGATGAGGACTGAGGATTGGGAAGCTGCTCTTGAGTCTCAGAGCTTCAGTAACCGCAGGGCCGTCTCAGTTGAGTGGCGCTTCTGAAACCAGACTGGTTGTTGTCCAGCAGGTTGTTCTGTGTAAGAAAGGCAGAGATTTGTTTGAAACCGACTCATTCTTGTGTTTTAGCAATGAATGGATGAAGGGATACAGGTCTGTAGTTTTCTAAGTGCTTGTTTGAATTCCATTATCATTATTATTTTTGTGATCCTGTTCGGTGCAGAAATCGCAGAGACTGTTAAATACCTCAGAGTGTTTTCTGTTCCTCCATCATGACATATCGGGGTAATTTACATCACAAAGCAGAGTTATTGACTTTCATAGGGCCGCAGTGCTTTGATATGAACTCACTCTGGTTCCCGTGTGTGAATGTGGCCAGTGACCCACAGAACGGACACAACGGAGCCGCGTCACAGCATTCGTTTAGCCCCGTCTTTCTTCCTTCTCACTTTAGGCGCTCTTTCATTCTCCTCCGTGCCGTGATTTAAGGGTCTGAAAGGCTGGAGGAGGGGGTGCTGAGCTGAAGCTGCTCGAACTCAGCAGATGGAGGGAGGTTAGTGCCGTGGGGTTTGTGAAGCTAGCGGGGTGGCGATAGGCTAATTTGAGCAGCATAAAGCCGGAGAGCTTTCAGATGCAGAGCAGAGGCTTTGATGAGCACGGGATGAAAGCGACGGCTCTTTGTCCCACACATGAAGTATCCGCCCTCCTCTCTCAGACGAGCCCCGCAAACAATGAGGGACGGCCAGAGTGTCATCGGCACGGATGAAAAGAGCTCAAGTGTGTGTGTGAGTGTGTGCGTGTATGTGTGTGTGTGTGTGTGTGTGTGTGTGTGTGCGAGAATGTGTGTGTGAGTGAGAATGTGTGTGTGAGTGTGTGTGTGTGTATGAGAGTGTGTGTGTGTGTGTGTGTGTGAGTGAGAGTGTGCACAAGAATGTGTGTGTATGTGTATGAGTGTGTGTGAGAGCATGTGAGTGTGTGTGAGAGAGAGTGTGTGTGAGTGAGAGTGTGTGTGTGTGTGTGTGTATGAGAGTATGTGTGTGTGTGTGTGTGTGTGTGTGTGTGTGTGTGTGTGTGTGTGTGTGTGTGTGCATGTGTACAAGAATGTGTGTATGTATGTATGTGAGAGTGTGTGTGAGTGAGAGTGTGCACAAGAATGTATGTGTATGTGTATGAGTGTGTGTGTGTGAGAGCATGTGAGTGTGTGTGAGAGAGAGTGTGTGTGAGTGAGAGTCAGAGTGTGTGTGTGTGTGTGTGTGTGTGTGTGTGTGTGTGTGTGTGTGTGTGTGTGTGTGTGTGTGTGTGTGTGTGTGTGTGAGTAAATACTGGGGAATTTCATGGCAACACAATAGTGAGCTGCAGCAGCAGAAGCAACAAAAAGCGTCAGCTAGAACTAATTGAGAGAAACTCTCCGCTGAGCCTTTGATCTGTTGAGATTCACTCGCGCTTCAGAAGAGCCTCCATTCAGGAACATCAGGCAGAAACACTGCGCTTGTGTTGAGATCTGCTGTTCACGAGTCAGTCATCTTATAGTCTCACAGCTGAGTGTGTTAGTGCAGCTTTTTTGTGCTCCAGACATCAAATCACGTGTGTGTTGTTGTGATCTTATGGTAAGAAACCACATAGAACTCATATCCATTTTCTGATCAAGTAAAAGTCTACACTGTAAAACAATTTCAATGTGTTCATTGCAGTTTCGTTGCAGATGCATCATTCATGAATATATCTTAAAAGAGCATAAACAGAGTAAAGTTTAAAAACCAGGACAAACTTTATAAAAGCGCCTCAAATCAGCCTGTACATTCATGCTGGTTTACAGTTTTTTACAATCACTTTGTTACTATTTTCAGAACCTTGATGTCATTTTTCACAACTCTAGACACAAAACTCACAACCAATGATCAAAATGCACATTTTTCAAAACTCTAACCCTTTTCTCAATTGCTTGGATACAATACACATAAAACTTAGATCATTTGTTCATTCAACAAAAAACACCTGTTCAATATGACACAACTTAACATCAAAGTACTACTATTTCAAAAGGCAATTCACACATTACATTTCAAATGAGTGTCTATTCATTTCCTTACATTGATCTAACTATCAATTGATACAACTGCTCAAAATGATAAGAAACTATTGCATTACTCTGAATGCATAGTTGTATGGAAACAGACAAACAATCTTCCATGTTTACTAAATCATGAAAGTTTCAAGATAACGATATTCATTGTCACCAATTAACATGGAGCATGAACCAATTAGACTACAATATCCATGGATGTAGCCTACTGTAATATTTGATCATACTGCTTCATCAGACACTGTCTATGGTCCCAAACACTGTACTACCTTTTCAGACTATGTACAGTATTGACAGCACTGCACTGTACAGATCATCACTCCTGTTCTGTTTCTTACAGTACAAGCAAGTTGAGGAACACTGCATTTGATGTTTTACAGTACTGTCTTTTCTTTTCTATTTCATAGCTAATTATTTTTTGCTTTGATTCAAATAAACCTATGTTGTGATTGTACTGTAGTGTTTTGCATCAATATATTACAAACTTTGTTCAATGATTCCACTGCAGTATTCTCTCTACTACTGCAGTGCTTTTACAGAGATGTACTTACTGTACATGTAGTGCCATAATGAAACCTGTATCACCTATTTTGTTCTACAATATTTAATGATTGTACGAACAATGACACAATGAAACTATCAGTTGCTTGTGTGTGGGTGATCTATAGTTATGTCTCAACGGTATTTCACAGTAAATTAGTTTTTTGAACCAATGATTGTGCAAGTGCAAGATTTCTTTAAAGATGTGAATACACAATGCAATGTTTTGAACATTAGATAGCCTGTGTTACAAGTGATAACCGTTTTGAGTTTTGTGTCTAGAGTTTTGAAAAATGACATCAAGGTTCTGAAAATAGTAGCAAAGTGATTGTAAAAAACTGTAAGATGGTCTCAGACCCACAATGCACCGGTGCTTAGTGACCGTTTAGACTAGTCTTACAGTTTACTATTAAATTTTTTTCAAAGCTGGTTGTGCATTATATAGACACTAAACGTGTATTTTAGTTCTTCTCACTCCACAACAAATCATTTCAATTTAACAGAATTCAGAACAGGAATGAAAAATAGTAAAAAACAAACATAAATTATAGTGGGATTCATTATATTCATTCATTTAGTCTAGAAAGAACATTTGATCTAATTTAAATTCAAAAAGTAAGACTGAATGATGACAGAATGGTGATTTCTGGACGCACTGTCCCTTTAAAGGTGACACATCATGAAAATCTAACTTTTTCTTTGTGTAAGTGCTATAATCGAGTCCCCGGTGCTTCTACCAACCTAGAAAACATGAAAAGTGAAACCCAGTAACTGTGTTCTAGTGAGCCTTTCTCTGCAAGCATGTCAAAAAATAAGTCAATCAGATTTCGCTCCATTTCTGACGTATGAAGAGGATCTTATTATAATATTACCGGCCCTTAATCTGCACGTTTACACACACCAGCCGACATTTGGTTTCGCAAGCGACAACAGAGACCAGTTCTAACGCAATGATAAAGATCCAGCAGAGCCTGAAGCTGTTCTGTGGTTGAGCACAGACGAGCACTGAACACTATTGACCAGAACATGTCACCGCTGTCTTATAAAGACCTCAGGAACTGTGGACACTTGTGGAGAAGTTAAACATGATGATGAGATGATCAGTGTAACTCCACAACAACTACAGAAATGTCTCCACTAAGGTTCAGAAACTCTTCCTGAGTCTCTCCGTAAGGCTGCACTCGCTACTGGTTATTCTGGGATTCTGGATGAGTGAGATTGGCCTGTTATGCTATTACCGGAGTATATGAAGCTCGTGTAAAGGCTCCGCCCCCTTTGGAGGCGGAGCAGCAGCTCATTTGCATTTAAAGGGACACAGAAAAACGGCGCATTTTGCCCACACCCAAAAAGGGGCAAATTTGGCAAGCTATAAAAAATTATTTGAGGGGAATTTTGAGATGAGATTTCACAGACACATTCTGGGGACACCATAGATTTATATTACATCTTGTGAAAAGCGGCATAATATGTCACCTTTAAGAGCCAGTGTTGCACATCGTGCCCCAGATGTGCAGAGTCATGGCTGTTTGTGTGTGTGTTTCAGCTGAGTGTGTGTGTGTGTTGCAGGTGATCTTCGCTCTGAACCAGACGCTGCTGCAGCAGGAGAGTCTTCGGGCCGGGAGTTTGCAGGTTCCCTACACCACAGAGGACCTTATCAAGCACTACAACTGTGGAGATCTGAACTCCATCATCTTCAACCACGACTCCTCACAGGTGAAGCTTTTCATCATGCTAGTGCACTGGAATCAGCCGCTAGTGCACTGGAATCAGCTGTAGTGCACTGGAATCAGCCGTTAGTGCACTGGAATCAGCCGTTAGTGCACTGGAATCAGCCGCTAATGCACTGGAATCAGCCATTAGTGCACTGGAATCAGCTGTAGTGCACTGGAATCAGCCGCTAGTGCACTGGAATCAGCCGTTAGTGCACTGGAATCAGCTGTAGTGCACTGGAATCAGCTGTAGTGAACTGGAATTAGCTGTAGTGAACTGGAATCAGCTGTAGTGCACTGGAATCAGCTGTAGTGCACTGGAATCAGCCGCTAGTGAACTGGAATCAGCTGTGGTGCACTGGAATCAGCTGTAGTGAACTGGAATCAGCCGCTAATGCACTGGAATCAGCTGTAGTGAACTGGAATCAGCCGCTAGTGTACTGGAATCAGCTGTAATGAACTGGAATCAGCTGTAGTGCACTGGAATCAGCTGTAGTGAACTGGAATCAGCCGCTAGTGCACTGGAATCAGCTGTACTACACTGTAATCAGCTGTAGTGAACTGGAATCAGCCGCTAGTGCACTGGAATCAGCCGCTAGTGCACTGGAATCAGCTGTACTGCACTGGAATCAGCTGTACTGCACTGGAATCAGCCGCTGGTGCACTGGAATCAGCCACTAGTGCACTGGAATCAGCTGTAGTGCACTAGAATCAGCTGTACTGCACTGGAATCAGCTGCTAGTGCACTGGAATCAGCTGTACTACACTGGAATCAGCTGTAGTGCACTGGAATCAGCCGCTAGTGAACTGGAATCAACTGTGGTGCACTGGAATCAGACGCTAGTTCACTGGAATCAGCTCTAGTGAACTGGAATCAGCCGCTAGTGCACTGGAATCAGCTGTAGTGAACTGGAATCAGCCGCTAGTGCACTGGAATCAGCTGTAGTGCACTGGAATCAGCTATAGTGCACTGGAATTAGCTGTAGTGAACTGGAATCAGCTGTAGTGAACTGGAATCAGCTGTAGTGCACTGGAATCAGCTGTAGTGCACTGGAATCAGCCGCTAGTGAACTGGAATCAGCTGTGGTGCACTGGAATCAGACGCTAGTGCACTGGAATCAGCTCTAGTGAACTGGAATCAGCCGCTAATGCACTGGAATCAGCTGTAGTGAACTGGAATCAGCCGCTAGTGCACTGGAATCAGCTGTAATGAACTGGAATCAGCTGTAGTGCACTGGAATCAGCTGTAGTGAACTGGAATCAGCCGCTAGTGCACTGGAATCAGCTGTACTACACTGTAATCAGCTGTAGTGAACTGGAATCAGCCGCTAGTGCACTGGAATCAGCCGCTAGTGCACTGGAATCAGCTGTACTGCACTGGAATCAGCTGTACTGCACTGGAATCAGCCGCTGGTGCACTGGAATCAGCCGCTAGTGCACTGGAATCAGCTGTAGTGTACTGGAATCAGCTGTACTGCACTGGAATCAGCTGCTAGTGCACTGGAATCAGCTGTACTACACTGGAATCAGCTGTAGTGCACTGGAATCAGCCGCTAGTGAACTGGAATCAACTGTGGTGCACTGGAATCAGACGCTAGTGCACTGGAATCAGCTCTAGTGAACTGGAATCAGCCGCTAGTGCACTGGAATCAGCTGTAGTGAACTGGAATCAGCCGCTAGTGCACTGGAATCAGCTGTACTACACTGGAATCAGCTGTAGTGCACTGGAATCAGCTATAGTGCACTGGAATCAGCTGTAGTGAACTGGAATCAGCCGCTAGTGCACTGGAATCAGCTGTACTACACTGGAATCAGCTGTAGTGCACTGGAATCAGCAGCTAGTGCACTGGAATCAGCTGTACTGCACTGGAATCAGCCACTAGTGCACTGGAATCAGCTGTAGTGCACTGGAATCAGCTGTAGTGAACTGGAATCAGCTGAAGTGCACTGAATCAGCTCTAGTGAACTGGAATCAGCTGTAGTGCACTGGAATCAGCCGCTAGTGCACTGGAATCAGCTCTACTGCACTGGAATCAGCTGTAGTGCATTGGAATCAGCTGTAGTGCACTGGAATCAGCTCTAGTGAACTGGAATCAGCTATAGTGC
The DNA here is from genome assembly GCF_964197995.2 of Scardinius erythrophthalmus. Lineage (NCBI taxonomy): Eukaryota > Metazoa > Chordata > Actinopteri > Cypriniformes > Leuciscidae > Scardinius > Scardinius erythrophthalmus. Next base: position 8,251 of record NW_028295902.1, read on the forward strand.
ACTGGAATCAGCTCTAGTGAACTGGAATCAGCTGTAGTGCACTGGAATCAGCCGTTAGTGCACTGGAATCAGCTGTACTGCACTGGAATCAGCTGTAGTGCACTGGAATCAGCTGTAGTGAACTGGAATCAGCTGTAGTGAACTGGAATCAGCTGTAGTGAACTGGAATCAGCTGTAGTGCACTGGAATCAGCTGTACTGCACTGGAATCAGCCGCTAGTGCACTGGAATCAGCTGTACTACACTGGAATCAGCTGTAGTGAACTGGAATCAGCCGCTAGTGCACTGGAATCAGCTGTACTACACTGGAATCAGCTGTAGTGCACTGGAATCAGCTATAGTGCACTGAAATCAGCTGTAGTGAACTGGAATCAGCTCTAGTGAACTGGAATCAGCCGCTAGTGCACTGGAATCAGCTGTACTACACTGGAATCAGCTGTAGTGAATTGGAATCAGCCGCTAGTGCACTGGAATCAGCTGTACTGCACTGGAATCAGCCGCTAGTGCACTGGAATCAGCTATAGTGCACTGGAATCAGCTGTAGTGCACTGGAATCAGCTGTAGTGAACTGGAATCAGCTGTAGTGAACTGGAATCAGCTCTAGTGAACTGGAATCAGCCGCTAGTGCACTGGAATCAGCTGCTAGTGCACTGGAATCAGCTGTACTACACTGGAATCAGCTGTAGTGAATTGGAATCAGCCGCTAGTGCACTGGAATCAGCTGTAGTGAACTGGAATCAGCTGTAGTGAACTGGAATCAGCTCTAGTGAACTGGAATCAGCCGCTAGTGCACTGGAATCAGCTGCTAGTGCACTGGAATCAGCTGTACTACACTGGAATCAGCTGTAGTGAATTGGAATCAGCCGCTAGTGCACTGGAATCAGCTGTACTGCACTGGAATCAGCCGCTAGTGCACTGGAATCAGCTATAGTGCACTGGAATCAGCTGTAGTGCACTGGAATCAGCTGTAGTGAACTGGAAACAGCTATAGTGCACTGGAATCAGCTGTAGTGCACTGGAATCAGCTGTAGTGAACTGGAATCAGCTGAAGTGCACTGGAATCAGCTCTAGTGAACTGGAATCAGCTGTAGTGAACTGGAATCAGCTGTAGTGCATTGGAATCAGCTGTAGTGCACTGGAATCAGCTCTAGTGAACTGGAATCAGCTATAGTGCACTGGAATCAGCTGTACTGCACTGGAATCAGCTGTAGTGCACTGGAATCAGATGTAGTGAACTGGAATCAGCTGTAGTGCACTGGAATCAGCTGTAGTGCATTGGAATCAGCTGTAGTGCCCTGGAATCAGCTCTAGTGAACTGGAATCAGCTGTAGTGCACTGGAATCAGCTCTAGTGAACTGGAATCAGCTGTAATGCACTGGAATCAGCTGTAGTGCACTGGAATCAGCCGCTAGTGCACTGGAATCAGTCGCTAGTGCACTGGAATCAGCTGTGCACTGGAATCAGTCGCTAGTGAACTGGAATCAGCTGTAGTGCTCTGGAATCAGCCGCTAGTGCACTGGAATCAGCTGTAGTGCTCTGGAATCAGCTGTAGTGCTCTGGAATCAGTCGTTAGTGCACTGGAATCAGCTGTAGTGCACTGGAATCAGCTGTAGTGCACTGGAATCAGCTCTAGTGAACTGGAATAAGCTATAGTGCACTGGCATCAGTTCTTGGTAACTGGGATCAGCTGTAGTGCACTGGAATCAGCCATTAGTGCACTGGAATCAGCTGTACTGCACTGGAATCAGTTCTAGTGAACTGGAATCAGCTGTAGTGCACTGGAATCAGCTCTAGTGAACTGGAATCAGCTGTACTGCACTGGAATCAGCTGTAGTGCACTGGAATCAGCTGTAGTGAACTGGAATCAGCCGCTAGTGCACTGGAATCAGCTGTACTGCACTGGAATCAGCTGTAGTGAACTGGAATCAGCTGTAGTAAACTGGAATCAGCTCTAGTGAACTGGAATAAGCTATAGTGCACTGGAATCAGTTCTAGGTAACTGGGATCAGCTGTAGTGCACTGGAATCAGCCGTTAGTGCACTGGAATCAGCTGTACTGCACTGGAATCAGCTGTAGTGCACTGGAATCAGCTGTAGTGAACTGGAATCAGCTGTAGTGAACTGGAATCAGTTCTAGTGAACTGAAATCAGCTCTAGTGAACTGGAATCAGCTCTAGTGAACTGGAATCAGCTGTAGTGCACTGGAATCAGCTGTAGTGAACCGGAATCAGCCGCTAGTGCACTGGAATCAGCTGTACTGCACTGGAATCAGCTGTAGTGCACTGGAATCAGCTGTAGTGAACTGGAATCAGCTGTAGTGAACTGGAATCAGTTCTAGTGAACTGGAATCAGCTGTAGTGCACTGGAATCAGCTCTAGTGAACTGGAATCAGCTGTAGTGCACTGGAATCAGCTGTAGTGCACTGGAATCAGCTGTAGTGAACTGGAATCAGCTGTAGTGAACTGGAATCAGCTGTAGTGCACTGGAATCAGCTGTAGTGAACTTGAATCAGCTGTACTGCACTGGAATCAGCTGTAGTGCACTGGAATCAGCTGTAGTGAACTGGAATCAGTTCTAATGAACTGGAATCAGCTGTAGTGCACTGGAATCAGCTCTAGTGAACTGGAATCAGCTGTACTGCACTGGAATCAGCTGTAGTGCACTGGAATCAGCTGTAGTGAACTGGAATCAGCCGCTAGTGCACTGGAATCAGCTGTACTGCACTGGAATCAGCTGTAGTGCACTGGAATCAGCTGTAGTGCACTGGAATCAGCTGTAGTGCACTGGAATCAGCTGTACTGCACTGGAATCAGCTGTACTGCACTGGAATCAGCTGTAGTGCACTGGAATCAGCTGTAGTGCACTGGAATCAGCTGTAGTGCACTGGAATCGGCTATAGTGCACTGAAATCACTAATGCTGTGACCAATCACTGATTGATAACACACTGCTGAAACAAGTTTTCTTACACAATCATTACGAGTCTCATTTTTCAGTAAAAATATCTAAACATCCTTAAAACAAGATGTGTGTGTGTCTGTGTGAAAGTGTGTGAGTGTGTGTGTGTGTCTGTTTCTGAGTGTGTGTGTACGAGTGTGTGTATATGTGTGTGTGTGTGTGTGAGTGTGTGTGTGTGTGTGTGTGTGTGTGTGTGTGTGTGTGTGTGTGTGTGTAAATATCTAAACATCCCTTAAACAGAATTCATGTTGTTTTCAGATGAGAAGGAATCTTGATTAAACTGTTTTGAATCTTTCTCCGTATAATCAGGTGCCGAACTTCAGGAACGTGTCTCTCCCGGCGAGTGATCAGGAGACGGCGCAGGAGATCGACAGATACTTCCGTCAGGAGCTGATCTACAAGCGTAACGAGAGGATGGGGAGACGGGTTAAAGCACTGCTCCAGGAACAGCCCGACAGGAGCTTCTTCTTCGCCTTCGGAGCAGGTCAGGTTTCCTCGGGAAGATTGTTCCCTCTTGTCATCTGCACTTTCTCTCTCAGGTTTGTAGGGTTAGTAATGTAATGAAATGTTTCCAGCTCAGGTACGAGACTCTCTGATGCGGATTCTCTCTGACCTCGGGATGTGAATATCCGCCAGCGTTCACCAGCTTTCCTCTCGCGGCTCAAACGCAAACACTGCTTCTAATAATAATAAAAAAACGTCTTTACTGTTGCTCAAACAGTAGAGGGTTGGCGCTTGCAACGCCAAGGTTATGGGTTCGATTCCCAGGGAAAGCAAGAACTGATATGACTGTAAATGTGTACCTTGAAATGCAATGTAAGTCGCTTTGGATAAAAGCGTCTGCCAAATGCATAAGTGTAATCGTGTGCTCATGCCGCGAGATTAAATGAGATTATGCTCTTTCTAGAAATGAATCTTGACTTTTTAAAGCCCTGAGAAATGGATTTTTCCTCAGAAGAGAAGTTTGTAGCTGTGATTATTCCGCCGTCCATCAGAATAAACCCTCTGTGGTTCAGCGTGAGGTCATGTGTAGATCAGCGGCGTTACATCAACTGAAGTGGAAATCTGATTAAAGCAACTTAGAACAAATGACTCAAATTCTTCTCATTCGAGTAGCGACCGCAGGATCTGTACAGGCCAGAATGATGGTTCTGCTGGTTTAGAGAAGCTGGACTATTCGACTTATAGAATCACATCTAATCATATTCTGCTTCATTTAACTCCCGATTGGGAAACAGGAGGAGACGTGACTTCTCAAGTGCTCTGATGACTCTGTTCTGGTGTGTTTCAGACTGGAGTAAAACGCTTTGACTGTGAACGTGTTTCTGCTCCACTCCAGCGCTGCATTATGAACACTAACGCTTTGTTTTAGTAGTGCTGTTTGCTACGGCTATATGCTATTGTTTACTTATTGCATACTTGTTTCAAAGCAGTTTTATATTTAAACTAGTTTATAATGCCGGTAACACTTTACAATAACAGGACATGAATAATCATGTACTAATAACTAATAATTTCATAATGAAGTTCATATTTTCACTCATCATGAGTTCATGTTTAAGTAACTACTCATGTAGGTATTAGTACATGATTATTCACGTACCCTTATTGTAAAGTGTTTCATGCCTTCTATAACTGGCAGGCTGGAGTGTGTGTGTGTGTGTGTGTGTGTGTGTGTGTGTGTGTGTCGGGGTGCAGAGGTTGAAGCAGATGGTCACAGTCTGCTGAGTGTGTGTGTGTGTCTACAGGAAGTGAGTGAGTGAAAGCAGAGATGCGTGTGTGTGTGTGTGTGTGTGTGAGTGAGTGAGTGAGTGAGTGAGTGAGTGAGTGAGTGAGTGAAAGCAGAGATGACTGCAGCTCTACACACACTAACAAGGGCTGTATTTCACTAGACGCCGTCAGAGAGGAGTGTGTAAGTGATTCTAATTCGGTCCTCAACTCGTTCTCCTGGTTCTGGGGGCCGAAGCCTCATCCGAGTCTAAGAGCAGATTAACTAACAGCTTCTCCAGCGCAAACACTCTTTTGGTGTTCAAAAACTAGTTGTTTTACTAGTTTACTAATTCAGGATTTACTAAAGACACATGTAAAACTAGCGCTGAAAAGGTGAGGACAGGGTTATTTCTGCGGCTGATCTTATTGCATATGAATTTAGGAGTTTCCCTTTCAGACACAGTATTTGTGGGAGGAGGGGATTTATATTAAACATGCAAGGTGATTTATTAAGGTTTCGCTCGGTATTTGACTGGTGTTTGGGCCATTATTTAGCGCCCAAAAAAGCATGTTATTAAACCATACGCTAATTTGCGCTGCCGTTGTTAGATTGTGTTGGTCATTATGGAAATTATCTGATCGTAACACACACAGGATGATCTGGATCTGAATCTGAATTCCTTGAATTCCCTGAATCTGAACACCCTGTTGTGTTATTTTGATTTAATACCGTGAAGCTGCTTTGATACAATCTGTATTGTGAAAAGCGCTATACAAATACACTTGACTTGACTTGACTTGACTTGACTTCAGTTCAATGATATTCTGCACCACCAAAACAATCACTGATTTCGACTAATTATGCCTGGTTATTTTCTGGTATGTACAATAAATTCTCAACCAATTAGACATAAAACTGAAAAATGTATATATAAACCATAATGAACAAACAGAATTAAAAACACGTGGGGAAGCTCTTCACGACATCCTGCCGGAATAAAAGCTCAGTTTAACTTGAAGAAATGATGACAGAAATATATTACTATAATAATAACATGGTTTACAACATTATTTTTTAAGTTATATCACACAATTTTTCATCAATGTTTTAATTTAAATAGTAAACCTATGTTGTGCAGCTCTTTGTTTGCCCAAAAATTAAAGGAATTTTTCTAATGTTATTACATAAAAAATTATTAAATTGCTAAAGTTTTTAATTTGACTTCCACCATTTCAGATAATAATTTGCATAACCCTATAATAAAAAAAATGAAAACAGACAACACAGATTTAAAATAATAATAATAAAAAAAAAAATCATAGGGTAATATTATTGTTACCATTTTAATAAACCACTACATTATTAAAGTTTTATGAATTTAATTGATTAGACATCCTTTTTGATTGTTAAAATTGAAATAAAAAAATTAAAAAATAAATAAATGGAAAACATGGAATTTGAGAAAAATGAAAAAAAGTTAATATTTGGAAAAACAAGAACTGATTTCACACTTTTGATTATTCGGCCGATATATTAAATGAATTCACTTCTCATCATTAAAGGAAAAGATTAGGAGGAGCAAGCTGCTGTTTATTACTGATGAAATGATTGCGGGAATATGATGCACAACATCTGGAGATGATCAGAAACTAAACTCAGCTCCTCCATCATTATTTTCCCAATAAAGCGATGCGTGTATGTGTCACTGAAACATGCGCTTCTCAGCAGGAGGAAGAGAGATTGAGTTGCCTCCGTTTTTCAACCCAGAAACCACGCATTTAAATATCTGTGGCAGGAGACTCTGGGACTGTGGTAGTTAAACTCTGAGTTTACATTTTTTTCTCTCTGGTTTTCACACACAATTAAGTTTTCCTTTGTAAATGAACTCATGAGACGCGTTGAGAAGGTCGGTTTGTATTTGAGCTTCTGTAAACTCAGATCTGGGGAAAGTCTGATGTGTTTGTTGAGTTTTTTCACCGATCTACTCAGAAACTCATATATTTAGTCAGCAGTTCTTCAGGAACACTAGAGGAGCTTTAAAGGGGTGGTATAATGTCCTTTTCACAAGATGTAAAATTAATCTTTGATGTCCCCAGAGTGTGTGTGTGTGTGTGTGTGAAGTTTTAGCTCAAAATACCCCACAGATATTTTCATATAGCATGTTAAAATTTTACATTTTTGAGGGTGAGCAAAAACGCAGTTTTTGTCTGTCCCTTTAAATGCAAATGAGCTGCTGCTCCCGGCGCAGAGGGCGGAGCTTCAAGAGCTTGTGTGTGTGTGTCTGTGTGTGTGTCTGTGTGTGATCTCAGAATAAACCCCTTCAGGTGTGTGTGTGTCTGTGTGTGTGTGTGTGTGTGTGTGTGTGTTTTCTCAGAATAAACCTCTTCAGGTGTGTGTGTGTCTGTGTGTGTGTGTGTGTGTGTGTGTGTGTTTTCTCAGAATAAACCTCTTCAGGCTGATGAAGACCTGATCCTGATCACCTGTCGGGTTTATTCTGATGTAACAACCGGCTGTATGTACATTATCCCTTACATAATCAACCACCCCTTTGATGTTTGATGTTGTCTGATGAACAGTGAATGATCCTCAGGTTCTGTGTTTCACGAGTTGTGTGTTGCTGTATGAATGACTGAAGCTGTTCACGAGCGAGTGGATGAAGAAACACGGTCTGCAAACACTCAGAGACGCTGTGATGTGATTAAGTCCATGTTCAGCTCCAGTTCAATCAGCAAGATACAGTAATTATGAGGGAAATCACTGAATGTCACGTCAGATGCGGTTGATCATCAGCAGGAATAAAATCTGAGAGTGCAGTAATTCACTTCACATTTATTTGATTAGAGCTTTTCACAATACACATCGTTTCAAAGCAGCTTTACGGAAAATGCACGAGTCCACATTACAATTTACTGTGATCTGTTATCAGAGGAAACTGACTGATGAACTTATGTATTATCAGAAATAAACATACAAAATCACAGTTAGCTAAAAATATATTATTATTTTAAAGTATGTAATAATGCAGAAACAATGAGCTCACTGAAGTAATGAATATTTGTTAACAAACAAGTTAAGTCAAATGAAGACCTCACACTGTAAACGCTTCAGCGTTCTGTCGCGGGACGAACAAAAGCCCTAAAATCCCACCATCTGGCGTAACTGGAGAATGTGCTCACGTGACCTTTGACCTCTGACCCCACGCGACCCCGAGCAGCAGCTCATGCACCTGGAACACGGTTTTATGTTTTTGCCTGCAGACAAACTGTCCTGAAGAGCCTGTGAATGAGAAAGTGCTGCTTGCCCATTTATTAGCGGATGAATGGAGACGACGGTCTGTAATCCCAGAATTCCCTGCTCCTCATGACTTATGGATCTTTATGGCATGAGATTTATGGCATTTATTTAAAAATCAGTGATCAGAATCAGCCTGGTAATCTTGAATGAGAATAAGTTCCTCTTGCAGCATCTCTTCTCTTCTCTGATGATGTGGGCGGGGCAACCTGTCACTCACAGGAGATCAGCCAATAGCAAACCACAACCACCCAATCATCGAATCAATCCCCACAGACACAATCAAGCCCCGCCCACATTTCGTCTTGCTGTTTCACTTGGATATACGTTAAGCTTGTTTAGGGATATATGAATACAGTGTTTTATATGGTGGTTACGATGTCATTTCTTTATTCACATCTTTTGATGGCATTGCAGCAGCAGTGTCGGCTGTGCTGTCAGTCACTGCATGATGATGCTGATCTACATGTGATTTAAACACAGTCTTGACACGCAACCCTCTGTACATCTGAACATCAGTGCAAATGTTTGTTTTCACACTGGTTTTCATAACTCGTTCCCGCTTCATCTCTCCGAGCGATCGGCTCCGCTTTAGTTGGCAGCGCCAGAGACGCAGTGTGTGTGCCAAAGATACGCGATCCTGCGGGACTCGAACAGAGCCGTGCCACCACACACTCTCACACACTCTCACACACTCTTTCACACACTCACACACGCTCACACACGCTCACACACACTCACACACACTCACACACACTCACACACACTCACACACACTCACACACACTCACACACACTCACACACACTCACACACACTCTCACACACACTCACACACACTCACACACACTCACACACACTCTCACAAACTCTCACACACACTCACACACACACTCACACACACTCTCACACACTCTCACACACACTCTCACACACTCTCACACACACTCTCACACACACTCTCACACACTCTTTCACACGCTCACACACGCTCACACACACTCACACACACTCACACACACTCACACACACTCACACACACTCACACACACTCACACACACTCACACACACTCTCACACACTCTCACACACACTCACACACACTCACACACACTCACACACACTCACACACACTCTCACAAACTCTCACACACACTCACACACACACACACTCTCACACACTCTCACACACTCTCACACACACTCTCACACACTCTCACACACACTCTCACACACTCTCACACACTCTCACACACACTCTCACACACTCTCACACACTCACACACACTCACAC
>NW_028295901.1:0-20265 GCF_964197995.2 Scardinius erythrophthalmus
CAGTATCAATAGAGCATGTTTGATTTAGTCCTCTTCAGTGGGGTTTGTGCTTCTGTCTTCATGCTCTTAAAGTGGATTACGGATGAAGATATTTGACACTAATGGCTTGTTGAAAATCCACCCTGTTACAAGTCCATTTGTCCTTCAAAGCATGCCTATTTTGATGGCTGAAGTACTTGTTAAAAGGTAAAAAGTGAAGAACTTAGACATAAAAAGGTGTCTTACAATGCAACATAAAAAATAAATAAAAAAAAGATTTGCGGTTCACGTTTATTAGGTGCTGTTAAAGGATTAGTTCACTTTTAAAAAACTTTTGCTGATAATTTACTCACCCCCATGTCATCCAAAATGTCCATGTCTTTCTTTCTTCAGTCGAAAAGAAATCAAGGTTTTTGATGAAAACATTTCTCCATATAATGGACTTCAATTGGCCCCAAACGGTTCAAGGTCTAAATGCCAGTTTCAGTGCAGCTTCAAAGGGCTTTAAACAACACCAGATGATGAATAAGGGTCTTATCTAGCGAAACGATCGGTCATTTCAAAAATAAATTAAAAAGTTGAAATTTTATACGCACAAATGCTCGCCTTGCTCTGTTCTGTGATGCGCGTTCGAGACGGCCAAAACTGATATTAAAACTTTGTCGGACACTTTTTGGTACAAGTATACAACCTATCAAGTATTAATATTTATCCCCTCAACATGTGTTCTAGCCAGGTTGTCAGCTTAGAAAATGTTTTTTTGTCCATTTTAACACTATATTCTTAAAAGTGGTAAAAGCGGATTTTTTCCCCCAAAGTGCTTCCATTTTCTTCCGTTACCTATTGTAATTTTGGGCAAATGTGCAATATAATCCAACTTATGTGCAAGCATGATCATTAAAAAATAATAATCAATAAATACCACAAGAGTATCACACCACAAGGGGCACTGTTGTGTCAGCGCAGCTGTGATTTGGCAGCAGATTGAGGCAGCAGATCCAGAGAAGATGATAACAGCAGGTGTCAACAGTACAGTCTGAACAAAACTTTATAAAGGAGTGAATCACACAATCACACAACAGATTAACTTGATCTATTTGTCTACACAAACATTTACCTCAAGATTCTACCATTCTACCATCAAATGTTGCCAGAAACAGGTAAGCTAAACTGTTTTCCAACTAGCTATATACTTACCAGACATACACTCACCTAAAGGATTATTAGGAACACCATACTAATACTGTGTTTGACCCCCTTTCGCCTTCAGAACTGCCTTAATTCTACGTGGCATTGATTCAACAAGGTGCTGAAAGCATTCTTTAGTAAGGGTATCACGATTCTCCAAATCCTCGATTCGATTACATTTTCGATTCTAAAGTCACGGTTCGATTCGATTCTCGATTTTAAAAAAATAAATTGAAAGCACAAGCTATGCCATTTTAAGACTTTTATGCAATATAATAATATCTGACCTTTGTTCGCAATACCACACACTACATTGTCAAATTTAAAATGTTTATTAACAACATAATGTAACAATAACTTATATCTTCAGTCAATTGGAAACTTAAACAATATAACCTATTACCTGGCTATTATAGTCCCGGGGCTCCCTGGACTCCTCAGAGCAGTCACAGGCGAATAGCACGACGTTTTAAATTGGGTTCCCACAGCTTTCGCAACGCAGTATGAGAGAACTTTCTCGTAAGGGAACGTAGGCTACTTGGTTACTTGCGTAACCTCGGTTCCCTTAGAGATAAGGGAACGAGTACTGCTTTGCCTTGCCGTGCTATTTCGCTCATATCAGGTACTTCGCTTCAGTCGATTTAAACCTAAAATCCTTTGGCGAGTTTTATTGTGAATTATACTCTCCAGCCACGTCCAAATTGGCGCGCTCGAGGTTGGCAGGGCGCCATGCGCTCCCATTGGACCGTACGCCACTGCTAACTCGCCATAGGTTCGTGCAGTTGCCGCAGCACAGACAATCAGCTCGCTCAGACGAGATATGATGCTCTCGCTGCAATGTGTTTTAAAATAAAGGCTTCAATATTCTCGAGAAAAGGAGTTTTACCTATTACAGGTAAGCCGAGCTGCCGTGACATTGATTCGATAATCGAGATTGAGCATTAATTTCGATCGATTTCGATTTAAAATCTAAATCGTGACACCCTTATTCTTTAGAAATGTTGGCCCATATTGATAGGATAGCATCTTGCAGTTGATGGAGATTTGTGGGATGCACATCCATGGCACGAAGCTCCCGTTCCACCACATCCCAAAGATGCTCTATTGGGTTGAGATCTGGTGACTGTGGGGGCCATTTTAGTACAGTGAACTCATTGTCATGTTCAAGAAACCAATTTGAAATGATTCGAACTTTTTGACATGGTGCATTATCCTGCTGGAAGTAGCCATCAGAGGATGGGTACATGGTGGTCATAAAGAGATGGACATGGTCAGAAACAATGCTCAGGTAGGCCATGGCATTTAAACGATGCCCAATTGGCACTAAGGGGCCTAAAGTGTGCCAAGAAAACATCCCCCACACCATTACACCACCACCACCACCCTGCACAATGGTAACAAGGCATGATGGATCCATGTTCTCATTCTGTTTACGCCAAATTCTGACTCTACCATCTGAATGTCTCAACAGAAATCGAGACTCATCAGACCAGGCAACATTTTTCCAGTCTTCAACTGTCCAATTTTGGTGAGCTCGTGCAAATTGTAGCCTCTTTTTCCTATTTGTAGTGGAGATGAGTGGTACCCGGTGGGGTCTTCTGCTGTTGTAGCCCATCCGCCTCAAGGTTGTGCGTGTTGTGGCTTCACAAATGCTTTGCTGCATACCTCGGTTGTAACGAGTGGTTATTTCAGTCAAAGTTGCTCTTCTATCAGCTTGAATCAGTCGGCCCATCCTCCTCTGACCTCTAGCATCAACAAGGCATTTTCGCCCACAGGACTGCCGCATACTGGATGTTTTTCCCTTTTCACACCATTCTTTGTAAACCCTAGAAATGGTTGTGAGTGAAAATCCCAGTAACTGAGCAGATTGTGAAATACTCAGACCGGCCCGTCTGGCACCAACAACCATGCCACGCTCAAAATTGCTTATCACCTTTCTTTCCCATTCTGACATTCAGTTTGGAGTTCAGGAGATTGTCTTGACCAGGACCACACCCCTAAATGCATTGAAGCAACTGCCATGTGATTGGTTGATTAGATAATTGCATTAATGAGAAATTGAACAGGTGTTCCTAATAATCCTTTAGGTGAGTGTATAGCTAGGCTAATTTACTTTCATAATTACTAGCTTACTTACTAATAGGTAAATTAAGTTTTGTGCAGATGTGTATGGAAATATTGTTTTTAATTTATTTGCTGCACAGCAGCCTATTTTACAGTCTGCTATAGCTAAAAGCGTTAATAAGTTTGTTAGATAGCAAAGCCCTCAGCTTATGTCAGAGGACATTGTAGTGATCCACTCAGAAACCAATCAGACTAGTGTGGTGAAAAATGTATTTGCCTTCAGATGAGATAACATGGATCCAGAGGAAGCTGTAAGCCTAGCGTCCAAAGAAAAACAAATAGGAAGAGATATTGATTGGGAACAATGTTTCATTTGTCAAGACAAATATGGAAAATACAGCCAAGATAAAGCCCTTTGATTGAAGTGATTTTTCAGGAAGTGGTGTCTTTGTGCTCTTTCTGGAGATTATTGTAGTATAATATTGTGCAATATTTTTGCAATATAATAGACACACACCATTATTTGCATTGCGCTTAGCTTGACCTTGCTTATTCAATCCATTCAGTCTCAAAGGGATGAGACTGACAACCTGAGAGCCAACCTCTGCCAACCTGAGAGCCACTGCTTTGATGGGGAAAAACATACCTTTGCCATAGGACTATTAAATAGTTATTACTACTAACTAGTTACTAACCCCCAACCCTAAAGAAGTGAGAGAGCAGTTTTGTTAGGATGGAATTAATAACTATAGTGATATGTGAATGTAATATAATTTGTGTTACAACCTGGTACACTAATTAAGTCAAATAGCACCATAGACCATCATCTACAGTTCTAAATTTCCGCCTTGACATTAAAGTATTATAACTTGTGCAGCATTGCACTGTCTCTCCCTACAAGCTTTAAACTTGGCTTGACTCATTCCCATAGATATGGGTACTGATTGATAGAGGTTTTGGGATACTAGGTTATGTTTCCAAGCTGATATTCACTTTGAAAACTGGTTCTCTTTAGGCGGAGATAGTTTTTTTCATGTTCTAGTTCTGTTGTCTCTTACACTGTACAATAAATGTTCATTCTGACACTTCAGCAGACATCCCATGAGTGTTGGCTTTCATTTGATACCATTTTTATGAATATGGTCCTTGTGGTTGTGGAGATATTCAACATTTACTGTTGGCATGTCGTGTTAAGCAGGAAACCAAAAAATTGGCCTGAAATTGCTTGTACAAGTCACACAAAAAAAAAATCGGCTTGACAACCACCCTAATATCTTACCTATGGGTGTCTTCTAACTAAAAAAATAGGGTGACAGCTTGTACCAAAACATGTCCGCAAAAGTCTTAACGGAAGCCCTTTTCAGAATTGGCCCCCTGACTAACAGAGCAAGGCGAGCATTTGTGCGTATAAATATTTAACTTTTTTATTTATTTGGTAATAAAATAAAAAGTTTGCTTATTTGCACATCACTGCATATTAAACATTTGCACTAATATTTCTTATTATTGCTGACTAATGACTAGTACTGGATAGAATAAATTATAAACATGGTTCATCAATCAATCCGTTTTACTTTTAGTATTTAAGTACATTAAAAAACAATAACTTTTGTACTTTTACTCAAGTATTGAAACTGAGTACTTATACTTTTCCTAGAGTCATATTTTATTAGGGTATCTGTACTTTTACTCAAGTACTTCATTTGTGTATCGTTCAATGATTTTATGCCGCACTAACCTGTCAGCCTGACTGTAGGCTATGTATCTTCAACACTTTATAAATGCATAAAGTCCAGCAAAAGTTGTCCTGAGTACTATCAGACATTCAACACATCACATCTCTCTTTTTTCTTCCCTACAGTCAAACTACGCTGCAAGTCTGGTAAATTCAGCACTGAATGAAAAAACAGAAGACGTTCCTGATGGATGGAGCGTCGGAGGCTAATAGAAACATATCGTCAGGAAAATGTTGTGCTTATCTCACTCCTGCTGTAAGATGGCAAGCGACAGTCCCAAAAGCAGATGGGAGACACTTTAGGGAGTGAAGGAGGGGGAAGAGAGAGGGAAGAGAGAGGCGGAGGGATGTGGAGTTATAAATGAACAGTTTTATAGCTTTATTGCTGCTAATTCACAGGGAATCAGGACTCCTGGGGAAAAGGCAGAAGGCCAGTCTCCAGATGTAATACTGATCAATGACACGCTCTGAAAATGATTAACTTTCACACAGAGGGTGTCACAAATTCAGAGATCATAGTGTTTTATAATGCAGTCGTCTCAAATACTGTGCAGCACAAATGTCTCTGAAGAACACTGAAATGGCTGTTATTCAGAAAACTCTTTATTATGGCAGACTCTTTTCTTTATTGTGCTCTTTGATTTATTACTTTGTATTTAATTAGGCCTCAAACTTCCAACATTAGTTGTTTAAAAAGTGCTTTCTGTGTGGTACAGAGAGTCTGCTGGAAAGGAAAAGTTTCCGAAACCCTGTTATGCCCTTTTTCAGTCTTGATTTTGTTTTTTTGGGGTCTACTAAATTATGTTTTCATGCTTGATTTTTTCAAAAAACACATTATTTTTCCCATATTTGCATTATTGGAGCACCTCTCTTCCCAGTCTGCCAATAAAGCTCTGTTTAGTTCCTTGTCTATGAAGCCCCTCCTTCTCAAAATGTGCTCTGATTGGTCGGCTGGACCAGTGTGTTGCAATTGGTCAACTGCTTCGAGTGTGTTTAGGAAAAGTCCCGCCCCTTACCATAACCAATTGAGTTTCAACACACCACTAACTAACGCAACCAGGCCCCGCCCCTTTATTTACATATGTCTTGGGTGGGAATTATTTAAATGAGGAATATTGTAACATGTACGTTCACGGAAGAAAACTCAAGACTACAATGGAGGCGTTTCAGGGAGTTCAGAAACAGTGACACTGATACAGAGAATAACTCACTCTGCTGACCTTTTTCATGCTCAAAACAGCAACATCACACACTAAAGAAAGTTTTAAAGTTTTAAAAAAGCATAATACGACCCCTTTAAAAAATTATCCATTTCTATTTCACATTGACTTTAACTAAAAAGATTTGCTGCAAACTATAAATGAAATTCTGTACACCGTCAGCCTATACTATTACTAGAAAAATCTCTATATTTTTATAAATCTCTTTGCAAATTGATATTATAAATTGCACTGTCTCTCAATCAATGGACACTCAAAATCATTGATGAAATGAACATTAAAAGTGTTATGTCACTGCAGCAGTATTCAGAAATATTTTTTACAAAATAATTTGACATTTCTCTCTATCACATCTGATTTGCACTAGCTTGCTATTGATGTATTACTGTATTTGATGCACTGTTTGGACTATAAAGATTGCTGTTAAAATATCACGCAAGAATGCTTACATGTCACATAAAATAATACAGTTAATAAACTAATAGTTACAGAGTGCACGGTTACTTTATGCTATCCTACAAATCTCCCAATATAGGCTTTAAAGCATAATTTGGAGGTTTTCATTATGTTCATTAGGTTATAAATATGATGCTAGAATTGAAGGTTGGAGCAAACAATTCACACAAATTATTTTAATTTAAGACCAAAATATGTGTACTGGACAAAATCCTACGTAATGGACTGTATGTCCTCTGCTTAAGCCCAGGAAACTGGTCAGTTTGAGTGAAAGTGTGTTAATTAAAGTGTATGTGTGTGTGGGATAACGTGTGTAAAGTAGCATTACTCATCCATGACATCAGCCAATTGATCATGATGTAGGACTCAATTTCAGAGGGGAAACCTGTGATGTAGGAGTCAGCAGGTTATCAGTCGGAGGCCTGCACCTTGTCTTTATTGAGGTGGAGGTGTTTCTGTCCACCAGAAGAGGAGGAGGAGGAGGAGGAGGAGGAGGAGGAGGAGGGGGGGGGGCCTCCCAATGCACAATCAATGAAGGGTTTAACTCAAAGGTGGAAATTCACCGTGCAGTAAATATTGTTTTTCTACAATCTGCAGTTCCCAAAAGAGCCATCATAAGGCATGTGGAAAGCATGACTTGGAAACAGATGTATGCCATGAATAAAAACATTTGTGTTGCCAAACATGTGATTCGATAATAAACTCATGACTATTTCAACATGTGTTGCTAATGTACATGAGCTGTTTCGCTCTTAACTGCTGGTGTTTGAAGACATTAAAGTCCAGTGTAATTTTGGACTCCTAATGGAATAGGCTTTTAATGTTGACTTAGTAAGTGACCCTTATTATGAGAAGGACTTTGGATTGGACTGCATGACGAGGTCCGCGGTCTCTTAAGGGAAAGCGAGAGGTATTGAGGCATTATTGCGGTGCTCTGATAGCAGGTGCTACGCACTGACTTGGCCTTTATTGACCCATTACTCAGTGGCCCTATCGCTGGACAGTAACAGCCCAGTCAATGGATGGGGAAATGGTGACCATTCACCGCCAAAACTACGCTTTTATTTGCCCACAGTGCTGAGCTCTCAAATATTGTGTGGCAAGCGTTTTGTGTTATATTACCCATCAATACAATTTTGGGGCCTTTTTCCTACTTTTATTGCTGTTTACGTTATCGGAAAATGATTTATATAGTACAAAAAGTACGCAAATTTATCCTTAAAAATCAAACATTTAACAATATTGATCAATATTTGTATTACAATGAGCTGTAGGTCAAATAACATGTAGCCTACTGTCCATTTTAATGTAGATAAAACAGAAAATTTCAGTTTGAATTTCATTTTTTTCATGTTATTGACAGTACAAAGCACTCTGGGCAGCACAAATAGTATATTTGTTTTCTGCAAATGATCCAATACATAATATCTGGCCAATTTGGCTAGTGTCTAATTGGACACACAATCTTTTATGCTAACAGCAAAAGACAAAGGAAGCATTTTCACCCACCATTTTAAAAGTTGAAGCCTATTTATTTTTCTATTATAACTATACATGATTATACAATACCGTTCAAAAGAGAGGGTCTGAGAATTGAGAAAATATTTTATAATGTTTTTGAACAAAGTCTCTTATGTTCAACGAGGCTGCATTTATTTGATCAAAAATACAGTAAAAATGTAACAATTTAAAATAACTATCTTGTATTTGAATACATTTAAAATGTAATTTATTCCTGTGATCAAAGCTGAATTTTCTTCAGTGAAAAGTCCTCAGTGTCACATGATCCTTCAGAAATCATTCTAATATGCCTTTTTTTTTTGCTGCTCAAGAAACATTTATTATTATTATCATCATCAATGTTGAAAACAGTTGTGCTGCTTCATATTTTTGTGGAAACTGTGATACACTACCGTTCAAAAGTTTGGGGTAAGTGATTAGAAAAAAAAAGAAGAAATTAAAACTGGATCACATCTGTGTGAAACTGATCCTTTTATTTTACAGGATTCTTTCTTTAACAACATAAAAAAAAAAAAAAAAATATTTTTATGTTATAAAAGTCTTTAAAGTCACTTTTGAGAATATTCCTTAAAAAAATCATTTGAACGTTAGTATATGTTTAGTTGCATTAATTTGCATTTACATGGTTCTTCCCTGATGTCAGTGATCCTATGAGAACAACAACCTGTTTTTGAGCTCATTACCTTAGGCCACGGCTCATACAGTTCAACCCTTCCTAAAGATATGTCTAAGCAAAGTTTGACTACATTTCAGGTAAAAGCAAGTGGTAGCACAACAGATTTTAGGATTTTGTTCTTTGCTCCATCCATGTATTTATGTAATTGACTAAAACCAGTGTGTCGTTTTGTACCACGACACCTCGCAGGACTAACATTACAGCTGTCACCTCCCACTGCATGGGATCGCTCACAATTTACCACCAGTTTGTGGGATCCAGTTACTCAACCCCGCAAGGACACATTCACTGGAAGAGAGGGAGGGCGGTTCCGAGACAAAGCCCGGTGAGTAAGATTCAAAAGAGGGAAACTGGACCCTGGCGGGCTGCGTTATCAGAGTTTTGTGTCGAAATAATTAGCCTGCTTAACGCACCATCTGGGCCCTCCTCCGCTGGCAGGCAACGGGTACCAGATGCCACCTGCCTCATTCTGCCGCAGCGGTGGAAAGAAACTCTGCCGCGAGTGCTACATCGCCTCTCTGCTGGGCCCTAAACGCTGCCACGAAGGGCTGAAAAACTCCCGATGAAACTGTCGAGATGGCACATTACGTGCCGACCACTTCATTATCTGAGAGCTTAGCATCTTTTAGAGGTCCAGAACACACTAAACTGCGCTACAGGACATAGATTGCATTGTCAACAGTGCCATTATCTTTAAAGGACGTAAAAACTTCCACAAATTCAATCCAGACTGTAAATTCTGAATAATTTGTTTTGGGAATTCTCGTCCCACGTGAATTCGGATCTTAAAAGTAATGACTCCCAGAGAAAGCACTTGTGTTGTAGACTGTTAAGAGATAAAGTTTAGCACGTCCACTACTTTTCCGGCTTCTAATTACCCAAACAAATCCATCACCTCCCAAATTTCCCAGGTTATCAATGAAAAGCAGCTGCCCTGTAATGTGACTGCTCCCAGCACTGACAGTGACAATGGGCAGAAATATTTGTTGGACTGGAAGAGGCCTGCTTGGTAACTAGATAAGGGTCTGAATTTACTTGATGAGGTAAAAAGTTCCTGAGCTCAGCAGCATGAGGCTGACGGTCCCCTGAGGGCGGCTGAGAAACCGTATCTGCCCTGTAGGAGCTTCCCCTTTGGTAAGCACTTCTTATCACGAGGCCATCACGGCTGGCCGATAGCGCTGGGTAATATCCAGTAACAGCAGTCTTATGTGAGATCCAATACACGGATCAATCCTCAGGCCAGAGAGCTCTCATTATCCTCCACAGGCTTTCTTATCCACGGAGACCGTGCAAAACACGAATATCATACATATAAACCTTCTCATCTAGAAGAATAATGACAGTTTGGTGTGTTCTCAGCTGTTTAGGTCATATTAAAGACATCAGGACACATATACATGTTTACTGCAGGCCCTCAAAATAGTTGAGAAAGTATCATCACAATGCGACAAGTTCTCCACCAACTGCACACCGCTCCCTTATGGGCGGCTTTACAATGCAGGAGTGCAGTAAATGTGTGTGTGTGTGTGTGTGTGTGTTGGAGCCTGATGATGGGAAGACACAAGAGATTGAGAGAAAGAAAAAAGAAGCAAGAAAACAGGGATATGAGAAAGATAGACAGGAAGGGAGAAAGACAGAGACATTGGGAGCGATGGGACTCTGAAACCCCAGCTCCATTCCTTTGGGGACGCCCATATACTGGCGCACATTTCCCCATGTGACCAAAGAAACGGAGAAAAAAAACGTCCAATTGTCATTCTCACACTCACACTCGTCTCCACAAGAGCGACTCATTCTATAAACAAGCAGGTAAAAAATAAATACTCAGCGAAGGCACGATAATAATGCAAAGATCCCGAATGACTGACGCGACAGACACCCGAAGAAAACTGGAAAACTTTTAAAAACAAAACTGATTAAATGCTTTATCGGACCGAACAAAACATTTAGAACTCCAGAAGATATTTGAATCATTTTCCTTTATATAGAAGTCTGTTTGATTTTTTTTTTTACTTTACTCATAAAGCATGCCAATTAAATTTTTCAGAGCAATAATAATTTATATATAAAATGACAATTAGATGTATTAATTTGCCAGAAATGACTACATTTAAATATATCTGAAATTATTCCAGTCAAAACACTCATGTTTAATGATAGTTTGCATGAATGGCCTCTTACATTCTGTGGCCTTAAATGTTACTGTTCCTTTAATAAAAGTCAATATGCAAATTCCAAACTTAAATTTCAATGGATTTTAAAAACTACACTTCACACTGTATGTGTGTCCTCAGACTTTAAAGAAACACATCCATACAAACATAAGACAGCTTTACTGAAAAAAAAAAAACAGAAAAGCAGATAAGCAATTATCCACAATTAGAACAATACCATCCAGTATAAACAGACTATTCCCAGGACTGCTAAACTCCAGTAAAACCAGCTTGTGTTTCTTACCTCCAGTGAGGAGCTGGTATCTAGAGGGGAAGGTCAGGACCTCTCTGCGTGCCAGCGGTCGTGGATCTCATTTGGCTCCAGCAGGACGGAGCGGGAGGGAGTAAATCAGGGACAGAGAAGCAGGGTGAAGAGGAGCTCCATGCTGGGGCGAGAGACGACTGCTCGAGCCGGGCCGGGTGGACGGCTTCTTTTGCCTCTCCCTGAATGAAAGCAATCCCTGAGACTGAATGGGTAATGAGATCCCGGCTCCTGAGATTTTAGCTTTCTTAATCATGTTCATAATTAATTCAAGAACATTGATAATTTCATTACATTCTTTTTGTCTTATCAATAAATGATGTGCCTGCACTTTTGGTCTTGTGTACGGGAGAGAGAGAGAGAGAGAGAGAGAAAGAGAGAGAGTGAAAGAGAGAGAGAAGGGGAGATGCTGAGAGTAATACAGTACTATAGGCAAGAGGAGATGAATACGATACAAACAGCAAAGTGGTAATTATAATCTTTGACCAGGCCACCAGCAGCACAATATGAAGTCAAGTGGGCACTAATAATTAATAAGCCCTTATGCTCAGAGTGTGTTTGATTACAAGACGCGTGTTTTGCATGTCTACGCACATGCCGTGAGGCCACATTTAGAAGTGACTTTAAAAATGAGCACTTTTTCATTTTGGAGATTGGTGCATGTCAGTTATGCTCATGTTAATTAACACTACGATTTTAGGTTACAGTTTATATTGGAAAATGTATATTCAGTGTCTAATGGTTAGTGATGTGATTAACCATTTTTTATTTCATTTCATCAGTGTTAATCACTTTTTTTTGCCTAGTTCATTTAAACAGCCCTGCGGTAAAACAAATTAACTTAATTAATTAAAAAACTGCATAATAATAAAATAATTCTAATTATAATAAAAAAAACCCGAAACAAAGTATTAAACAAATCAAACAATTTCAAATAAATAAAAATAAATAAACAATATTTATTTATTTATTTAAATTTCAAATATTTTCTCTCAATGTTCAATTTGCATATTCTCAAAAATCTGTTTTTTCACACGCTGAATTCAAAAGATCACATGCTGGACTCATAAAGCTGTCGCCTTGAATCCAATATTGCAAAAATATATAAAAAGAAGTGATATAAAAAGAAAGATTGTAAGACAGAGCTTTCTGTCTCTGCAAAAGTTAATGAGGTTCTATGCATTTTTAATGGATCATTGTGACAAATTCCACGAGCCAACCACCTCTGTTTTAAGCTTGAGTATATGTAATGCTCTTTTATCGGCTTTTTCAAAAAATCTACGACAGTATATGTGCTACAAATAAATGAAATGAGGATTTTATAACTCAGGTTGAACCAGTGATGATTACGTTACTGTTTTGTTTACGTTTACAAATAAGCTTTGCTTGAGCAAGTAAAGGAGATTGAGGCAGAAAGCGCGAGTACAGTAATTTGATGGATGTGACTGACCCCGTTTATTGGGCAGTGAATGATAAGCCTCAGTGGGCGGGTTAATCTGATAACAAGCACAGCAGAAATATCTCGTAAGGAACTAAACGCAATCACTCAGAGGCTGGTGGTCAGCGCTCAGACCGGTGACTATGATTGATACACGGACACACCATCCGTTCCTCGACAGGAACAAAACCGGCGACGTTTGCCGCACAGATTACGCTGATATCAGCGCTGTAACACAACAGCATTAGGCCTGTGATGCAGAGAAACCGGCTGTAATGCAGGTGGACATAAAATATCTGAGATGAAAATGTATTTATAGTCTTATTTACACGCCCTAATAAATCCGGAGGCAAAAATTACAAAATTTATGGAGGTCATTTTGAAGGCACTTGATATAAGATGCCCACATGATGTTTTTTGCATTCTTCACCCGCACACATTTTAATCACATTTTCTGTGATCTATGCATGCCACTCTCATCTGTGCCGTGACGTTTGCGTTCGCCCTTCCCAGAACAGATTGCCACAGTGCATGTAATGATGGCCCTTCCCAGCTGTGCTTCAGAGGGCCAGTGGATGATAGTATTTCCATAATAATCCACCCTCGGCTCCCAGGGGCCCCTTGAGAGAGGTACGGATGGAGGAAGAGGGGTGTAGCGGAGCCCAGGACTGTCGGGGATGAGTGGAGCCTCATCTGTGGTGTGGAAGGGGGGGGGGGGGGGCGGCACGAGCGAGTCGTGTGGCTCAACCAGCCTGTAGGCAATGCAATAAAACCAGCGCACACTGCTCCTCTCTGCACCGCGACGCATGGCCCACCACTAAAACTGCACCCGCGGAGGAGAATAAATTTGAGGCTGGAGAGAGAGAAAGAGAGAGGAAGGGGGTGGTGGGAAACAGCTAGAGAACAGACTTTGATACTAACAATCGGGGTGGCATCCCACGCTCTCCATTAGAGAAGTGTTTTTATGCATGCATTCATTTTGTGCCTGGTCTTTGAATTAGAGAATGCAGTCTTGTGTTTAGTCTATGCTTAACTTGCATGCACCATATAGATGTCTTTGGTCGCTGTCACTGTTTCTGTTTTTTTTTTTCTTATTATTTTTATCTGTGTCTAAGTTAAAAATAGCTCCACTTTTGACATGCAACCCTGCGGATCAATGTCAGTTTGTAAAAAAGATTGAATCAGATGAATCTGAGGGCAGGACAACCATCTTAAGAGAGCTCTAAATCTACTCTGCTGCTTCTAAGTCTAGACTACTGCTTAAAAGTTTGAGGGCAGTAAGATTTCTTATTTTTTGAGGAAATTATTACTTTGATTCAGCGAGTGATAGTAAGACATTTATAATGTTATAAAATCTTTCTATTTCAAAAATATCCTCTTTTGAACTTTCTGTTCATAAAAGAATCCTGAAACAAAAATGTATCTCAGTTTCTACACCTGTTTTTAACATTAATAATAATCAGGAATGTTTCTTGAACGGCAGCAGCATATTAGAATGATTTCTGAAGGATCATGTGACACTGAAGACTGGAGTAATGATGCTGAAAATTCAGATTTGCATCACATTACATTTTTAAATATGTTCAAACTTTTTTACTGTATTTTTGATCAAAGAAATGCACTGGTGAGCATAAGAGACCTCTTTCAAATACATTTATCTTTTGAACAGTAGTCAATATTTGTTGTAAAGTCAGTAATCTCTTCAATACTTACAGAACCCCTAAGGGACATGGTGGTAAAAAAAAATATATATAATAAGTCAATGCTTTTGCGTTCTCTCACAAATGTTTTGTGTTTCCCCGATAAACTTTGCGTTCGCTCGCAAAACCTTTTGAGCTCTTTGCGAGCGATCGCAAAGTTTCTCAGGGGAACGCAAAACATTTGCGAGAGAGCGCAAAAGCATTGACAAATAATTTTTCCTCCATCTCGTGTTTTTTTTCTTTCACCTTTTCCATTTAGGGGCTCCTTAAATACTAACCTGATCTCACAGGAAAACTTAACTGTGTTACTTGGTGGGAATTTCGTATGAATTTGTACAATGTGAATCGTACACAAATGTACGACTATTAGAAAAAAGTAGGAATGAAGGTTCACCCCTAAACCTACCCATCACTTGAGCGTAAGCAGATCGTACAAACATGTGCGAATGAGATCCTATGCCTTCATACGAATTAGCCACCAATTCAGCAAAACGTAAAATAATTACGAATTGCCACGAGATGTTGTCAGCTACAAGCCGTCAACAAACAGAACTGCAGAAATAATGCCTGTTTCCAAACACGTTTCCCATCTGTCATTGGTTGAACAAACAACTGCCCCCGCCCCTGGTCAGGATAACAAACAGAGCAAAGTTTTTAAAGAGGAATCATCCCACAGAATACTTATTTATAG
The DNA here is from genome assembly GCF_964197995.2 of Scardinius erythrophthalmus. Taxonomy (NCBI): domain Eukaryota; kingdom Metazoa; phylum Chordata; class Actinopteri; order Cypriniformes; family Leuciscidae; genus Scardinius; species Scardinius erythrophthalmus. The sequence continues at coordinate 15,144 of NW_028295901.1, forward strand.
TTCTTTCTGGTCTGATTTCACAGACAGGGTTTAGGTTAAGCCAGGATTAGGCCTTAGTTTAATTAGGGCATTTAAAGCTACACTGTGTAGGATTTTCTCCTGTCTAGCAGTGAAATTGTTTATGACTACCAACTGAATATAACTTTCTAGCCCCTCCCATTCCAAGGGCGTTTTAACTCCTACGGTGGCCTTATTATTTCAAATCTGCCGGCAGTCGCGAGTAATCTCCCCCTCGCATTCGTCACGGTGCCACTGAGTGTAAAAACGTGAAAGGCGAAGCTTGAATTTCCAGGTATGTCCCTCTTTGGCTAATGTATTTTCAAGATGGAGGCGCAACATGGCTGCCGCCATTCGAGCAACTCGCTCGTACTTGATTAGTTGGTAGAAGTAATTACACATTAATGAGCACATATCATTTTGAAAGAACAAAGTGTTTTTTGCTAAGAATCAACTTATAAAAATTACACAGTGTAGCTTTAAGTAGCTTTTATAAACGTGCCTTTGAAAAAAAAACATTACTTGTGTGCATCTTGAGAGACAAAACAATGGCACTGACATATTTTAAGATTTGTCAATGCAGGTTGCTTCCAGTTAAAACAGCTCAAACATGCATTTTAGTCTGGGACTATGCTTACACCTTGTCTGTGAAACTGGGGGTCTGTGTTTTAAGCTGGAGTGGTTTAACAAAAACGAATGACACAAATAATCTTTACGCAGGAACACATCTGGTTTGAACGTCTCCAAAGATGTTTTACTCCTCCTTTGCAAGCTTTAAGCACAGTTTCTGACACATAATGGATAATTCCAGATGCCGTGAGCTTCAATACATGATACAAAATGTAAAGAACCGGATGCCGCTCCGACTTTTAAAGGGCAGGGTTGCGAAAGGGCAATGAAAGGTGCCTGAGCTGTGGAGGGGGCGTCAGCTGCGGCTCGACTGTGGCTTAGGAAAGAGCCCCATGGACAGCAGGGGCCCCTCATCTCCATGACACACTCTCTCGCACCGCAGCGATCGCGGTCAGGGGCCACGCTAATCAATACACGGAGCCTGCAGGAGTGCGGGGGAAATGTCTTAATGTCCTCAAGATGTGCGCGACTGCAGGTTACACTCATTCTGGTTTGCCAGCGACGCAAAAACCACTGGCATGATGGTGTGTGTGTGTGTGTGTGGGCGGGGAGGGGGGATAGAGAAAGAGGGATAGAGGGCAGGCTAATTAATGTAAGCATTTGCCAGTGATTAAGCTTTAAACAGAAAGGTCAGCTGAGCAGCGGAGCAAGGCCTGTCCCAGCGCCTTGCTCTTAGGGCAGTCTAAACCTTTGCAGTTTAAATGGTAAAGATGCCATTTCATGATGGGGGAGCATGGGACACATGTAGGCCTGACACACGGGTCATTGGCTCGCCACCCTCCATTACCCGGCCAAGGCAAATGTGCCGATCTGTGTCATTTAAGGGATGAAAAATAAGGCCTCCGACAAGATCAATAGATCCTGCGGTTCTCAACCGGCTGTGATTAATTGACTGTCACCAATTAATGGGGGAAAGATTACAAACCATTGTCTGAAGCATATGTGGGCAAAATACAATCTCTAGAGTATCTGAACTGTTCCAATAATATGATCTGAACTAGATTTTTACATGTGCAATTGCAAATAAATATTTTCAAACAAATTTCTCAAGACTTCTCTACCCCTCATTGGTCTTTCAAACACATTGTTATGCATCAAACACACTGACCATAATCAACATGCTTATAGTTCAAAAGTTTGAGGTCAGTAAGATTATTTTTTTTAAAAGATATTAACACTTTGATTCAGTAAGGATGCATTAAATTGATTAAAAGTGACAGTAAAACATTTATAATGTTGCAAAATATTTCTTTTTAATAATAAATGCTGTTCTTTCGAGCTTTCAATTCAACAAAGCATCCTAAAAAAATTATAATCTGTTTTCAATGTTGACAGTAATAAGTAAAGTTTCTTGAGCAGCAAATCAGAATGATTTCTGAAGGATCATGTGACACTGAAGACTGGAGTAATAACGCTGAAAATTCAGCTTTGATCACAGGAATAAATCACATTTTAAGATATATTACAATAGAAAGAAGTTATTTTAAATTGTAATACTTTTTACAATATGTCTGGTTTTACTGTATTATTGATCAAATAAATGCAACCTTGGTGAGCATAAAAGACTTCCAAAAGGTTTTTTTTTAATGCACCGACCCCAAACTTTTGAACAGTAGTCTATAATATAATAAATGAGTTCTTAGCTAATCAAATCAACCCATACCTCTCTATTAGCAACGCCATCTCCGAATGGGCCTTTTCGCAGACTTATGTGTCATCCAACTGCTCTGGATGAATCATTTCACTGGAGACTTGTGATGAAATGGACGTCTCTTGTTGACACAGCTCTTGTTCCACTTACGAACGATAAAGTGAGTAGCAAGCGATTTTTGTGTGTATTTCTGAGATGCTGATCTCACTGACAGGAGAGACAAAAGGGGGGAGGTGTTTCTGTAAAAATAAGAAAACAAGGCAAATTTATGTTATTATGTAAGAGCGTGCTCAGCAGTTTGGTCTTTGCTTACAAATGTGTGCAAACTCTCTATCCAGGAATGATTCTACATGCAGATGTCTAAATCTAAGTTTCAGACCTACTGGCGTAGAGTTTGACTACTCATAGTCTAGACAAAGTGAAGTCTCCATGGGCTGTGTTGACATGACAGACCTGCAACAAATGACAGTAATGTAGTCGCAGCACCAATAGTCCGCTTGATGCAATCAATGTACAACATTGTTTTGCATCAGTTCGATGCTAATGAAGTTATCTCACAAGCGCTCAGCCACTGGGTCTGTCATTATGGGATAATAAAGCCATCATTTGGCGATGACCAATGAATTATGAGATCGAATAAAAATGAAGTAAAACGGTTTACACTGTTGTAATAAAACTCTTGAAACAAAGAGCCGACGTAAAGAGACGCATAAGCAGAACAGGAGGGACAGAGAAGCATTCTGAGTAGTAAAAATCTACACAGATTGGCTTTTAATTGCTATTAAGACGTTTGGTCACTATACATTTTATTTTTCAAATATTTTGATCTAATAGTGATTCATTGTGAAAATAACAAGTGTTAGGCTAATGCACTTAAGAGCAACATGATCACTCAGACACGAGACTGTGATTTAAGATTTAAGATGCAATTTATTCAAGTAACAGACTACATTTGTTCAGGCCATATACTGTACATAAAATGTATTCCTCCCATAAAATACCAGAAATAAAGAATTAAGCACAGACTTATAATAAGTGGAGCTTATAATAATGCACAACCACAACCAAAACAACCATCTTATTAATATATTAACTACTAATAATGTTTTTTATCATTATAAATGTGTTATTTTTAGGTGCGTTCACACTATTTCGTAATTACCGTAATTACGAGATCGAAATTCCAACTTGTAAAAAGCGTTCACATCCGCGTGTAACTCGTAATTACAGTTTGTAAACTGGGGACTTTCTGAGAGCTCCTACCTGTATATTCATTCAGGTGTTGATATCGTTCAAATATCACGATATCAACGTTGATATCGTGATATTTGTTGTCATCTCGAAACTACCGTAATTACGACATGGCGTGAACACAGCATTGTTGGGGCTGTTGGTAACTGAAGGAATACGTCAAGATTATTTTTTAGCAGTAAATGTGATATACTAGATACGGAGGAATTAGTGGAGAGACCATCAATTCTATAAATACAAAACTTTGCTTTATAAAAGCATTAATAACCCCACAATCGTTAACACCACTCTACTCACCACAGTGAGAATGTACAAGTCTGAGGCAGACGCGTTTCGCTGTAGTTTAGTACTCTGCGCTTGCCGTAGTCGCGTGTGCTGCTAGTTACTTTGTTTCTGTTGGAGGGAGTTTTGGATCATGTTTCTAATCTCTGAGGAGGACTAAATCATGGCGCAAAGTTTTCCAAACGTCACTCTTTCATTGACTTTACCGATATCCTGCCAGATTTGCCTCGGAAAGGTAACACTTTTAATACACTTAGTTTAAATACGGCAGAAGTTGAACACAAAGTCGTGCAGTGCGCGCGTGAACTTCATGTTTGTTGATTGTTGAAGCTCGGTCTTTTAATTAAAACCACTTTAATGTAATAAACAGTTCTTTTATCATCTATCAGTTAAGATACTGTGTAAAAATACGTGCATGTAAAGATAATAACGTTTCTGTAACTCAAAACAGCGATAGTTTTATTACAGTAGAGCACCAAGGGTCCCTTCTGATTTAGTTTTCTCCCAAAACAAAAACAAAAACTGACAATTCCAGCACTCACCTGAACACTGTGCTCTGCTGTTAATGAATCCCTGAAATAATCACAGAGGGTGATGTCAGATAAAATGGACCAGATAAGCAGGAATGTTAAAGGGATAGTTCACCCCCAAAAAACTTAAAATTCTGTCATCATTTACTCACCCTCAAGTTGTTCCAAACCTGTATAAAATGATGGGCACCATTGACTTGCTTTATCAACTGTTTGGTTACCCATACTCTTCAAAATACCTTCTTTTGTGTTCAGCAGAAAAAATAAATCCATACAGGTTTGGAACAACTTGAGTCATGATGTTGCATTTACCTTTTGGTTTGCTCTGCTCTACACCTCAAAGGTGCGTCAGCCGGTCATTTGTTGCAACAACCATGTGTTCTGCTCCAACTGTATCAAAGTTTGGCTGGAGAAGAGCAGTCAATGTCCCACCTGTCGAGTGGTCATCACCCCAGAAAACCCCTGCAGAGAAATCATTGGTAATGAGACCTCACAATCATATCTTGTTATTTTTTCAATGTAAGCAATAGAACTTTGTTTGTTTTAGGTAGGATGAGTGTGATTATCTCTATTTCTTTCTCTTCTGTGTGTGTGTGTGTGTGTGTGTGTGTTTGTGTGTGTGTTAATGCTCACAGGAGCCACAACTGACAGTGAATCCAATGAGAGCTCTTCTGTGAAGAGACGCCTCCGAAAGACTCGAGGGGAGCTGCTTTTGCGAGAATATGAGGTATTTTTTCTCAAAGACCCAATGAAATGGTTTGATAAATACAAATTTCTTTCC
>NW_028295900.1:0-20204 GCF_964197995.2 Scardinius erythrophthalmus
TGTTATGATTTATTAATTTAATTTTTAAAAATTAAAACCCTACACGTTTTTCTATTTGAGTTTTCAAATGTACTAAACAGATAATCATATTTTCAGTTGTTTGATGATATATCTAGAACAATTATAATTTTATCATGAGAATGCCGTTTCTGAAAGATTGGACAGTTTGGAAAAAGACTAAATGGTGTAGATTTTTAATATCTTCCATAACTGAAAATTATATTATCAGCATTTAAAAAAAAAAAACAGTGTCTGAGATTTTTTTTCTGGTTAAAAGATCTTAAATCAATGCAAGAATCACATAAATCAACTAAAAATGGTTTAAAACAGACTTGTTGCCCACACTTGTGATATATATATATATATATATATTTTAGGGCTGTGCAACGATTAACCACATCCAAAATAAAAGTTTGTTTAAATAATATATATATATGTGCGTGTACTGTGTATGATTATTTTGTATATATAAATAATATATATATTTAAGAAAATGTGTTTTTTTATATATAAAATATTTATATATAATATAAATATACAGGTATACGCATGCACATTTTTTCTTAAATATACACATGCATATGTGTGTATTTATATATACACAGTACACACACATATATTATGTAAACACAAACTTTTATTTTGGATGCGATTAATCGCGATTAATCGTTATATATACACACACACACGAAACATAAATGTAAAACTTTCAGAGTTCTCATGCTTAATTCTAGTCGACTCTTTATTTCCGTCATTCACACACACACAGTAACGACAGCAGTCTCATCAGGGCAGTGAGTTGGAGTTAATTTTATTAGTGTTATACTGAGTTAAGCTGCTCAAAATTAATGTTTTAGAAGCATAATGCAAAACACTCTACTCCTTTAGAGTCCTTTTCAGTCTATTAAAACGACCATGACATTCAAATCGACTTACTTCGTTAAAGAAAAATAAGAAAATATAATTGACAGTACATTTAGGCACACCGCTGACACGTACTATACACCAATATGCACAGTTCATTTTCATAGATTCATACAGACGGGGATTCAGAGAGCAAATCAAATGAGGAATCTGAAACATTTGTATCAACCACTGAGTGAATTTAAAGGGGAAGTGTGCTCCTGTGTGACTCGACCAATCACAGCAGAGTTCAGCTTCTCAGTGCCAGCCAATCACAGTAGAGAAAGAGCAAACCTGCGTGTGACGCTGGCCAATCACAGCAAACAGCCACAAAATAAGAGCATCATAAAGTTCAATTAAGAGTTTAAGTGCTATTTTTATTTTAAAATCACATAATTAGTTCTTGTCTATTGGCATCAATATCTGGATGAAGCTCACGAAACCTGAGACAGGTCATATTCACTCCAAAATCGAAATAAATAACATATTTGCGTAAAGACTTAACTTTCCCATGACGATTTCTGATCCAAATTCTCATTACTTAAATTGAAAGAAAAATCGAATTATTACATAACATGAAAAATAACTTATTTGTTTAATTATTTGTCAATTATTTTTATAGATATTATTATTTGAATGGTAATATGTATTTATTTCACATTACAGTAATGAGAATTAAGGAGGGAAATGTGTATAATCGTCATGAAAATGATGTTACAAAGCAAAAAAAGGGCATAATTTTCTTTAGTTGTGTACTTTCACATAAGGGTGAAATATGATCCGTGCATGTTTATCATAAGAGTGTTTAACCTGTGTGCTCTGACGCCAGACGACCTCTGACCTCTGCTTGCATGTTTTGAGCCTCCGTTCACCAACAATGTGCTTTCACTCGTCCCTAAAAGCAAAAATCACGCCAAAATCCATCGTGAAGAAAACGGCAGGAGTGACGAAACATTAAAAAAACACAAAAGCATCCCCAACACAAACATAAAAGCCAGACTTATAAAACAAGTCCTTTAAAACAAGCCATTTACAACAACGGAATGTTCAGGTGGTTTCTGAAAGAGTTTCGTGTGGTTTCCGATTTTGTCACTTGAAAACTATCCCATACACGATTATTAGAGAACATGCATTAAAGAAACATATTGCACAACAAAGAATAACGTATTCTCTGATCAGGCCAGTCGAGATCTCCTTGATGTGTGTGTTTGCGGGGAAGCTACGTCTACAGCACACGTCTCTTGGTCTTGGATTTAAGGCTCTATATCTCACGCGCAAACAGTCTTCGGCATCGGACAGTTGCAGTTTAGTGCTACACTTGCTATTCTAAAATAAAGTCGTTTTAAAAAACAAACACATGTACATGAGCCTTTGATTGAGTTATAAAAACAGGACACACACACACACACACAGGCTCACTAGAGACGGGTACATTCGTTTAAAGCATATCTCTGTATGCGCTGAACTCCACGTAGCCGCCGCCGCCGCCCATGCAAACACACGCTAGGTGAAATTCACCATCTCTGTCCTCATTTGATGTGTTTGAGGGCTTTAGATTATGATTAAGTCATTTTTATGTGTAAGTGAAAGGCGGAGGGGCGTGGCCTGTTTTAAACCCCGCCCACTCTATGCAACAGGATAACATTACGCTTATTACAGTGTCAGTGCCACATAATGTTTGTAGATGAAGATCATCATAGTACGGTTCTGCTTGTAATGAGTGTTAAGGTGCATAGGTTGGTTCGTTCACCATACTGTATTGACGATGAGTTCGACCACTGCCGAATACAAAACAAACCCCAAAAATCGTATGTATCTACACAGTGTCATCCCAGCAAACATACGAACGGAGAGGACGATCGCTCAGTGTTCAGTCTTTAGTGGTTCAGAGGTGAGCGAAGTGTCGGACAGTGCGCTTCACGATGGTAAGATGAATCCTCTATGCTACAACCGTGTCGATGCAGTGCTTTAAACGAGAACAGCCAGGAGGCACTAAGAGGAAGGTGTGTGTCGAAACACACGCGCCTGACGACTCCTCTTCTGCGTCGGCGGGAGAATCGTCCGTCTGTCACCTCTTGTGCAAGCTGCGCAGTTTTAGTGAGTATTTAAGCACACGCGGCGAGCGCGAGTGGAGCTTCACGAACAGGTCGGAGAACTTGTACTGAGGAAACAAGGTCTCCAGGAAGCCCTCGAGAAAGACGTAGACCAGCCGCCGGTTCAGAGACTGGTGCTGGAACATGTCGAAGACACGCAGGATGCCCTTGCGCGTGGTGTCCGCCCCGATGATGTGCTTCAACTCATCTGATGGCAGGAGAAGAGAGTCAAAATTTCAAGATTAATCGCTAAAAGATCACAATCTCCATTCAAACACCCACGCGATCTCATTCCTAAATGACAATGATCCTCCTGTGTCTAAACAACCTATAAAAAAGCAGTTCACAAACAACCACTTCATTTCAACCACACAGTATTGTTATTTCTGTGCTAAAAACTTTCAAATGACCACAAAAGTACTGGAATAAACGTTGATGCTTCATATAATGATTGCATCCATAACATCGTAACGCCACTAAGTGGCGAAAGTGAGTGTCATTGAATCAATCATTCAAGAGATTCGTTCAAAAACGCTGATTCATCCAGTAATGAAACAAATAAAGTATTTGAGTGAGTCATTGAATCATTCACTCAAACGTTTTTTTTTTTTTGTTTTGTTTTTATAATTTGGATTCATGAAACATTTTAAATAGACTACAGCAATTAACATTTTGTTAGAACCTCTAGTAAATTACGTTAACTGATGCTTCAAATAATGATTGCATCCATAACATCGTAACGCCACTAGGTGGCGAAAGTGAGTGTCATTGAATCATTCATTCAAAAGATTCGTTCAAAAACGCTGATTCATCCAGTAATGAAACAAGTGAAGTATTTGATTGAGTCATTGAATAATTCGCTCAAACTTTCTTTTTTTATATAATTCATATTAATAAAACATTTGAAATAGACTGCAGCAATTAACATTTTGTTAGAACCTCTAGTAAATTAAGTTATTTTGTTTAGTTTGCTCAGAAGTGTGATCTTTATTTAAAAAAAACAAAAAAACTGATTCTTAGTTTATCCAGAATCATGCAGCTCTAGTATAGCACTTTCCACAATACTCATTGTAAGTACCTGGCATGATGCCCAGGAGTGTGGTTTTGGCGGCGACCCGCGTCCTCATACGGAGGCTTTTGTCTCTGCGTGGCGGCGTCTCGGCGAGAATCCCGTTCGGCCAGTAAGAGTCTCTGAGGAGTCAAAAACCCAGTCAGAAGTCAGAACCACAACCATTTATATTTCAGAACAGAGAGTACGCATGCAATCATCACCTGAATCTCTTCACATAATCAGACACTTGCTCAGGCGAGGTCATGTACTCGACGTGATCCACGATTTTCCTGCAGTGAAGCATAAAGAAACGTTTGGCGTTGAGCAGAGAGGAAAAATACTGTCGTAATGCGCACGAGAGTGCACGTGTCCATCGCACCTGTTAATGGTGTCTCCATACGTGGCTTTGATGAGCTGCTGCAGGAGGTTCTTGATGTTTCTCCGCAGCCACTGATTTCTCTCCTTCAGGTCAAACACTTCGTCCATCAACAGCAACATCACCCTCAGAGGAATATTATCATCCACCTTACAGCAAACCAACATTGATGAAACTCAATATGATTAGATAAACCACATGCAAAACCACTGAACTACCAATAAACAGGGATGCAAACTAATCGGGGTAAAAAAGGTGACAGAGGCAAACCCTCATAGGAGGGTCTGAGGTCCAGGAAGACTTTTTGTTTTTTAATATCACCTTTAAAATGTGGATTTTGCATTGACACAGCTTGTTATTATGGTACCCCTTCAAAATGACTATATTTGTTCAATTATAAAAGTAAAAATCAATAAATACATTATTATGCTAATAATACTATTGTACTGTAAAATAAAAAATTCTTTAAAACAAATTATTATTATCATTTTATATAAATTCTATAAATTAAAGCATTTAATAATTATAATAATATTTCTATATTTTTTAAATCATTTAAGATATACATTTATATGGTTATAATAATATTGTACTGTAAAATGAAAAAAAAAAAAAACATTTAATAATAATAATAATAATACTTTTTATTAAATTATAAAAAGTAAAAGAAATCAAAAAAGGAATATATTACTGTGGTAATAATACTACTGTACTGTAAAATAAAAAAAAAATAGTATTTAATAATAATAATAATAATAATAATAATAATAATAAAAGAAAATAAAAAAATCACTAAAATTAATACAAACATAATATCTTTGCTTCTAATCATTAAACTATAAACTTTCTACTAGAATTTTTTATTTTAATTATTAAAATGTCATTATTTATCAGTGCCTTAAAACATATTGTGCTGCGATACAAGACAACAGACCTCTTGAGGCTGTGTTAGAGCGATCTGGCCAAGTGTGATGTGATGTTGACTTACGTTGTCGTCCAGCTGGGCCGAGACGCGGCAGTGTTCGGGATCGATGTCAGACTTTTGGATTAAAGGAGGAACCTGTGGAGCAGAAACATCTGGAGTTCATGTCATGCATTCACTGATAAAAAATTAATATATTCAAATAACGCCAGTCGAGCGCAAATGCTTTGCCTACATGTGTTTTGCTCCTGCTCAGCTATGCATGTGAAATTACTGACTAAAGTTTCCCAGTTATACAGAAATAGGCTAAATAAAAGTGTATGTAAAGCGTCCAGTTTTTGAGGTCTTTCGCATTTCTCGCTGTGTTCTGTGATTCTCTAGTCGTGCTCTACCTTAAATATGGACTGTTTAATATCCTGGCCAATTTTCTTAATATCCTGGCCCATGTCCGCCGAGACTTTGGACACTCCCTCAGCCAGGCTGTCCGGCAGTGACTTCACGGCATTGGACACGTTCCGCATGGAGCTCCGGAGAGGATTCACAAACGTGTCCATCTGTCCGAGTCCAGAGAACAGGACAAATTTACAAAAACTGCGAATCCCATCAGACAACAAGTATGCCGCTCCCCTCTGGATGAATACATCGGGTTGCGTTCAATTTAATCTCTGTTAGTCGCTATGTTAGTATCCAACTGTATATCAAGACGTGGATCATGGGAGCTTAATTGTCTTTGCCACTGCTAATCCTGCTCAACTTTCCCGCTCCACCAGTGGTTGCTTTTCCTCGTTGTCCAGAATCGTGAATTGAATGACTTTTGGCAACTCCAAAATGCTGTTTGTGTGAACGCACCTTTAGTCTGTCAATCTCTCCATCAAAAGTGTGACAAGAATATCAAGTCCAACACAGTTGTGTTTTAGTCTATGGGGTTTTCATCTTAAATTTATGAATGATTTCTGCTGCAGTGTATTGATACGAGTAGTTTGCAATAATATACACCTCTGTTAAAAAAAAAATCGGTCAGAATGATTTTGTTATTCAGCAAGGATGCATTAAATTGATTGGTAAATTTGAGCAGCAAATCATTAGAATGATTTCTGAAGGATCATGTGACACTGAAGTAATGATGCTGAAAATTTAGCGTTGATCACAGGAATAAATTACACTTGACCATATATTCACATAGAAATCATCTATTTTAAATGTTAATTGTATGTTAACAATTTGACTTTTTACTGTATTTTTGATCAAATAAATGCATCCTTGGTGAGCAGAAGAGACTTCTTTCTATTGATGCATTGAAATAAAAATGGATAAATATGATTCTTTCTTGTGATTATTTGGTAAAAAAAAAAAAAACATGCTTAGATTGTTTTATATCAAGAGATTTCTGACTATATCTGGATATATACACCTTAACTGATTATTCAGAGCATATTTTCTGCATGTGGCGTTTCTCACCTTGCGTGCAAAGTCCCCTTTGCCTTTGCTGTACGCCTTGTTTTCCAGGAAGTCATAGACGTAGGGTATCAGCATGGGACAGGCCTTCACCATCTCAGGGTTCAACAGCAGCTGCGGGACAAATTCAGCTCTCAGCACACCTGGATCAAAACACCTGAGCTAGCAGAATCCCAAATAAACACACGTCCTTATCTGACCCACCTGTAAATATGAGTTCAGGTCCTTCTTCCTCTTCTCCAAAAACTCCCTGTCCATGTTGTTAAAGGTCTTTTTGCCAGGAAGCTTGAGAATCGGACCAAGGCTCTCAAACTACAGATAGGAAACAGATCTCAGCAAACTCCACAAAAGCCGTTTAGGTCAGAAAATGACTTTGTTTACACTGGCAGGCCACATTTTTAAGCTTACCCAGACCAACATGCAATCTGTGTTTGCAGAATTAGAACACTAGTTTTTCTACACTTCCTTCGTCCCTTCTATGATAGTTTAGTAAATATTTTGGCTAGTTGATTATTCATCCACAATCAGCACAGAAAATGTAGCAAAATGTAGATTAAAATCTGATTTTTACAAAGCCAATATAAGCTACATCCATATATTTTAAGATATGCTTATATTCAAATCGTTGTGAATTTGTTTCAAGAACAACCAAAATTAAAACAATAATAAAAATACATATTTTGCTTATAGAGAATGAAAATCTCCAAATTGTCAAATAAACAATTCAAAATGTATTTTTTTTTTTAAATGAGTTTGGGTGAAATGACATTATTCATCATTGTGACTTAAGCACATTTCACCCCCAAATCTCACTAATGGCAAAAACAAACATTTATTACAATTTATTAGAATTTATAGAAATTATACATCAGGGTGGATTGTTGTACTTGCCTTTCAAGTTATGCAGAGTAAATTTTTTTATACATTTTTACTATTATATAGTAAAAACAAAGGTAATGTAAAATGTAAAAAATACATAATAAAAATAGCAAAACATAGTTAAAAAATTAAATCTGCATAACTTGAAGACAGTCAAACAATCTTCCCTGATCGGTGACGCCTGATGTTCATTTATTGGTAAAGTTCTTCATCTTCCCCCTCGACTCGCTCACCTGCTCCGTGATGCGCATGTGGAAGTCGTGGAAATCGCTGTAGCGGCGGTACGTCTTCCAGATGTCCTCGCTGCCGTCTGAGTTCTTGCGTATGACGGTGACGGTGTAGAGGGCGTACGTCTTCCCATGATCGTTGCAAACGCCTGCCATAGGAAGTTGGTTTAGAAAAGCATCAACTACAGGGAGGCAGGAGCGATGGAAATGAAGGAGCAAGAGCCGGCAGGGGCAAGAGGACAAGAAACGACAAGACAGACACACAGCAGAGAGAGAACGACACAAGACAAAGCCACACAGGGACAGAGGGAAAGAAAATGAATGTAAGAAAATAAAGAAATAAAGTTGATGGAATGACAGTCACAAAATAAGAATGAAAACAAAGTGGCAGGAAAAGTGTTGCATCCTTCAAATAAATGAAGCTTGAAAATGAGAAGAAGTGAACACTGAACATCTCTACAGATCTGAAATAACACGTTTAATAGAAAGTAACTGAATTAAATAGAAATCAGAACTCGAAGAACATCTGCAGATGAGAACAGGCCAGAGGTCATATTTCACCCCAGAATCAAAAAATTAAATTTTTTTTAATTAATTTTTTGAAAAAATTAATTATATTATGCATAAAATAGATGAAACTTATTTTAGGAGCATAAGGATATTTGTGATGTTATATTCATGACATTTAAGAACATTGCCTTAATTTTCTTCAGCATTACAAAACCTGTTTTTTTTTTTTTTTCCTTTTGATATCAGGGTGAAATATGACCTGGTTATTTCTCATTAGATTCACCTCTCCAGATTTGTGTAAGCATGTGCAATGCAATAAAGACACAAGCATTGCACATGGTTACAACCATGCTGGTTTAAGTTTGTGTCCAGCCATGATGAGCGATAAGCAACACGACAGAAATGACTAGACGCATAGTGAATGATTAGGACACAATGTTGAACTCTTGAAATTTGGGTAAAAACAGCAAAAAAAGGGTAAAACTCTCACCTGTATCAGAGATAAAGGCATGAAGCTGAGCAGACTCATCCACGCTCCCGCTGCTGAGATCATCTAACGACTACAAAAAACAGACATTCATTAGAAACAAATCGAATACATTCAGCACAATGTATGTAAATATAGATATGTTTTATTTAACTTACTAAATTAATGCTTCCTGTTGGAGACCCGTTGAATGACTCTGGAGAAACAGAAATATTAACGGTTACACAAATCTAGATGCATTTGAAAACTCATCTCTTTCTCTACGTTTTGGCCTTTCGTCCACACTGAAGTGTTTATGTCCTACGAAAACTGAGGTATTTGAAAACGATGACGAATGTTAGTCATGTGACGCATATCGTACCAATAGATATCTGTTTATACCCGTATGTACCTGCTATGTGCTATTAATTTTCACAAGATAAATGTTACTTTGTACAATCTTCATATTACATTTCTGCAAAGATGACAGAAAAATTAATTACAACTGACCCCGTGTTTTGCTGAAGGACAGCAATTGCGTTTTGTATTATGTCTGATCTCTTGGCATCATCTCAGTGAGTTTTTATAATGTTTTTGCGTGTGCATTAAGATGATTTAAAGGGGCATTTCACCCATTTGAACATTGCTTTTTATTTAAAGTGGGTCATATATGTAGTCAAAATGTAAAATAAATTTTGAATTTGGTGCCTTTGTGACCGAGAAAAGACAAAAAATAACTTCAGGACGCATTTGTATGAAAGACAACAACTCCCACAATGCACCATATTGCACAGCTTCGCAAGCCACTCCCACTAATCCAGAAAGCGCATATCTGCCTATAAGTCAAGTCAAGTCAAGTTTATTTATATAGCGCTTTTCACAACACAGGTTGTATCAAAGCAGCTTCACAGTAATAAATTAGAACAATACATCAATGTTTGTTTCTAGTGGAACGTCTACGTTCGGTAATGCTGATCAATAGTATCGTTGATTGATTAATTCAATTAAATATCCCCAAATATCCCCAACTGAGCAAGCCAAAGGCAACAGTGGCAAGGAACCGAAAAACTCCATCAGGTATAAGAGAAATCACTCTTCCGTCTACAAGGCTAGCTACCACCAGAGCTTGAAATTCATTTCACATTCACACAAAATGTCTAGTTAGTTGGCGAACTCATTAGTCAGGGCTCCAGACTAACTTTTTGCCTTGGTTGCACTGGTGCGCCTAACTTTTTTATTTAGGTGCACCAGCACAAAATTTGGGTGCACCCAAATTTTTCCTCGGCTGTATCACCTTTAACGCCACAATTTTAAGGTCACCTTTTTATCACACTCTATACACATTCATATATATTATGTAAATGAATTTAAACAAGAAGGTGTAGGTAAAAACTTTTATTTATTTTTTGAAGCACAATTATTAACGGTATTCCTACTCTTACCGATACTGCTTATCGATACAGTACTTTAACTGTATTCTTATGGTTCTTTTTGTTTTATAAATAATAAACAAAGATAAACAATAGATAAACAAAAGATAAACAATTAAACAAAGATACACTTTATATAGGCATATCCAGTGCTTTAATTTCAGGAAGGCCTACTACTGTTCAGGCATGGTCTAAAAAGAAATCTAATAAAGTAATAAAATGTAAAATAACACTGTAAAATTTATCATAAATAGATTAATGCTTATTAAAGCTGAATTTATTCTTTCAAGAGCTGTGAGTGATTTTTCTCTTGTTGTTTGATTTGCAGTAATGGCGCAATCGTCAGCATGTTTATTAGACTGCGGCCCCTTTAAGACCGGGTGCAGATCTAATAGGCTACTGATGCACCATATTCTCCCAACTATTTCCATAACTATCTAACTACGCGCAACTTCTTCCCTTCGCAGCATTAACGCTGTCATTTCTCCCTAAAACTCAGAATCAGCACGATCGGTGATTGTTGTAAATGCAGTCTAGCTACTGTTGCTAAATTGCGGGACGCGTTTAATAATTGAAAGAGCTATTAAAAACACAAAAATCTGCGCAAGAGATGTTCACATGGCGGCGCGCGCTCCGAAACAGACCGAGACAAGCAAATTATACTTTCGGTTTCATGTGCAGATTGTGCGCGTCTAAACGATCAATTGTACACAAAAGCGTGTCAAAATTACCGGCTTTGAGATTCACTAAAAACAGTTTATGTCTTAAATGGACGTAGTTTTTAATGATTTTACCTCAAAATATTATTTTTTATAATCTTTGGAAGCCGAAATTTAAAATAAAATCAGACTAATATAACAGACCTTAAGTGTAACCAGGGTACGTTTGAATGTTTAATTCTGTCCTCCGTCGTCACTCATTAAGCAGGGCTGTCGTGTTGTGCGAGCTGTGGCATCGCGTGAGAGAAGAGTGTGAGTTCCGTCAAAGGAGAACAAACGCCAACAAACGTTCGTGGAGAGGCAGCGGATGCGAGGACGTTAGGTGCACCGGTGCGACCTAGGAAAAATGTTAGTCGCACACTTACAAAATTTGGTCGTACTCTAGAGCCCTGTTAGTGCATTACTCCTCGTTTGTATTTCTTTCGAAAAGATGAATTATTGCATGGTACCTGGATGTTCAGTCAGAACATATGCGGTGCGAAACTAGGATAGTTCTCAACACAAACGTCCGTGTCCTCGTCTGATTCAGAGATTTCGTCCAGGAGAAATTGTCATCGTTGAAATCCTTTGCCGCAGACGGACTCTATCTCTGTGTTCGTAGCGGTTCGTAGTTGCATAGTGAGATCACCGGCGCCACCGGTCCGCCCTAACTCGAGCCAGTCCGGGCTCCTCGTCCGCGGCAGGCAGGTCTTCTGCCTCGGCTGCTCTTCGCTATAATGCGGCTTGTAAAGGTAGCCACAAACACCTGATTCAAGCATCAGACTTCCGAAATCCTCTTCCTCTATATCATATTGAGCACTCTCCTCCACTATTGTCATAACTTTACATCTGTCTCCACAGCGCCTGTTAGCTTAGCTACAAACAAGATGGAGGATATTGCTTTCAGTTTCAGAGAGTAAAGTCCCACCCACTGATCTGTAATAGGTCTGTAGCGTGAGCGGGTCCCGGCCCCTGGGAGAGATGAGGGACGTGCTTGTAGTCTCAACAGAAATCCCCCCCTCTAACACTTCCTCCTACAATGACGCAAAATGACGATTTTTGCGTCATTGTAGGAGGAAGTGTAAGAGGTAAATAACAGATTTCTCCCGTCTCAGGGGAAAATGAGAGAGTGTTGCACGACCATTCAATAGTATGACTGGGTTTCTAACAATGCAAAGCTTAATGCAAATGGGTGAAGTGTCCCTTTAAGCTTCAGTGTGGACGAGAAACTTTTGGAAAACGCTTGAAAATGCGAGTGCGGACGGAGAACATTTTGAAACGAAAATGTATCCGGATTAATGTAGACATAGCCTTAGAAAATTATGCTTAAAGGGGCATTTCACCCATTTGAACATTGTTTTTTATTTAAAGTGGGTCATATATGTAGTCGAAATGTAAAAGAAATTTTGAATTTGGTGCCTTTGTGACCGAGAAAAGACAAAAAATAACTTCAGGACGCATTTGTATGAAAGACAACAACTCCCACAATGCACCACATTGCACAGCTCCGCAAGCCACTCCCACTAATCAAGAAAGCGCATATCTGCGTATAAGAGAAATCACTCTTCCGTATACAAGGCTAGCTACCACCAGAGCTTGAAATTAATTTCACATTCACACAAAATGTCTAGTTAGTTGGCGAACTCATTAGTGCATTACTCCTCGTTTGTATTTCTTTCGAAAAGGTGAATTATTGCATGGTACCTGGATGTTCAGTCAGAACATATGCGGTGCGAAACTAGGAAACTAGTTCACAACACAAACGTCCGTGTCCTCGTCTGATTCAGAGATTTCGTCCAGGAGAAATTGTCATCGTTGAAATTCTTTGCCGCAGACGGACTCTATCTCTGTGTTCGTAGCGGTTCGTAGTTGCATAGTGAGATCACCGGCGCCACCGGTCCGCCCTAACTCGAGCCAGTCCGGGCTCCTCGTCCGCGGCAGGCAGGTCTTCTGCCTCGGCTGCTCTTCGCTATAATGCGGCTTGTAAAGGTAGCCACAAACACCTGATTCAAGCATCAGACTTCCGAAATCCTCTTCCTCTATATCATATTGAGCACTCTCCTCCACTATTGTCATAACTTTACATCTGTCTCCACAGCGCCTGTTAGCTTAGCTACAAACAAGATGGAGGATATTGCTTTCAGTTTCAGAGAGTAAAGTCCCACCCACTGATCTGTAATAGGTCTGTAGCGTGAGCGGGTCCTGCCCCCTGGCCGAGATGAGGGACGTGCTTGTAGTCTCAACTGAAATCCCCCCCTCTTACACTTCCTCCTACAATGACGCAAAATGACGCAAAATTTTTGCGTCATTGTAGGAGGAAGTGTAAGAGGTAAATAACAGATTTCTCCCATATCAGGGAAAAATGAAAGAGTGTTGCACGACAATTCAATAGTATGACTGGGTTTCTAACAATGCAAAGCTTATTGCAAATGGGTGAAGTGTCCCTTTAAACAGACTCATTGTTGCAGTCATTCATGACAGATCTGATCCCGTGTGGGTTTCTCACCTCCGTCCCCATCATCAGATCCCCTGAAACTGGGTTCCTTCAGCATGTCCAGCTCCGCCAGCATCCGCACATACAGCGGGTGCTGCCTAAAAGACGGGTAATACCGCTCATCCCTCAACATCATATCATACACCTGAAAAACACAGTGAGCTCAATCAGTGGGCTTTATACTGGACAGAATACACAAATCACACATATATGCACAGAAAACTGACCTTTCTCTGGATCTCATCAAATATCTCCGGTGTGGGATCCTCTTTGCTGAGTTTTTGAGCCAGTCTGGTTACGGACGCTTCGTCCACCTCCACCCTAGGAGAGGCCTAATTGAAACAAGAATCTGTCAATTATCACTTCATGGGCCAACTAGACAGGAAGTGACCATCTGACTGACATGTAATGTAATGGGCGATATTACCAAAATCTTATTTCACGATAACAATACATACAATATAGTTATTTAAAATACAAAATAAATTAGTACAAAATATTCAAAATATTAGTCAATTACAAACAATAGGACAAATACAATAGAACAAACACACAAAATAAAGTTTGTCAGTTACAGTAAGTTTACTTAACATGTAAGAAATATTACAGAAATTAAAAATCAAGTCAACACTGTATGAATTATGAATACATTGATTAAAGCTGCAAAAGTTATTCAGTCAAGAGCAGTGATTTTCACCTTGTCTTTTGTTGTTTGGTTAACATTACTGACACAGATGAGAGCAGGTATATTAGGTCTTATATATTAGGACAGGTATAATGCTGTCCTAATTTTTTTAAGACCTTCACACGATGGCCATTCTGACACAAATGTGTATTCGACCATTTAAGAGCAACAAGCCACGAAAAAGAACTGAATTTGGGATTGCATGCTGTCTGAGAAAGGCGTTTTCCTGCATGCTTCAGCGCGAGTGACAACATTGATTCTTTTTTCATGGCTTACAGCACTTCAGACATTTAAAAAAATCTGTATTTTATAATTCATGCATGTTTCTTTCTTATTCTAATGTGTCAATAACTTCATGTAGTACTGTGCTGCACAGATATATTTACATACTACAATCTAAATGATACAGCGAAATCTCTAACGATAGCCACTTTATATCTTCACTCGCCACAATATGTCATTATACCATGACCCTATATGTGACAAACCTCAAGTTGTGTGTTTTTGTGAAGTTTAAGAACCGGTAAATCTAAATCACCCCACCTTCTCAGACAGGTACTGGTCGTAGACGCCGACCGCAGCGGCTCTCAGAAGCCCTTTGGTTGTCTGGCTGCTCGGCTTCTTTCCATCTCTCTGGCTGCTATGTAGGACCTCCAACTGCTGCTGCGCCGTGACCCGGTAACCCTCCACCGTCAGCCAGAAGAACAGGACTGCCTGACCACCCATGTGCTGCATGTAGTCTACAGAGAGAGAGATAAAAAGCAATAAGGGACGAGCTGATGATGTATTTCCAGTGTTTCCCCTACAATGTATTCAGCAGCGGCGCAGCGAAAATCTTCACATGATCAGTAATTTCACGACATTCACTTACAAGCCTAAAAACACTGAGACATGGCGAACGGCGGCGTCGCTAATGCGGTGGCTCTGAATCCACTGGTTGACAAGAAAGGAGGAAAGAGCCACATGTTCGATTCGGCTAATGTCACGTTGCCATAAGGTGCCATAACGTTTTTTGCGCGTGCAAATTCGTTATTTCAAAAGTAGGCGTTCATAATAACGTTTTTCCAGGCGCGCCACCGTTCATGGTTGCATAGAAACGACAGACGCCACGGGAGAGCAAGCGCTTGTGGAAAGGAGAAAGCGGTGCGAACTGTGAAATTGGTACCGAGAACCGTGGATTTTCACTGGTACTGGTACCGAATATTGAAATTTTGGTACCGTGACAACACTACTAGGTAGTTATAAATAGGCTAATCATAAACAGATCTTTTTTACGTTTAAGGCATTAAACATACTGTAGGCTACATTCTCTTATCACTAAGTAGAAAGACGTGTTCTGATAACTTGTCACCCACAATAGCATTCAATTACCATAGAGCCTTAGAGATCATCTATGAAAGTGCTCACAGATTGGGTGTGGCCTTTGCCATTAAGATACATTTTCAAAATTGTATTTAATCTTTTTCTGGGTTGTGCCATTTAATTTTCCCCATATCAATTTCTACCTCATAGCTGAAAATTAACACAAAAGAAAAACATGAATAATCCTGTCTAAAATTATAAAATGAAGGTTTCTGTTTGTGACCAGTTCAAGGTACGTGCCGCAATAATATGTTGATGGTATGTCATATTTGTATGTCTCAAAAGGTTAATTTCTATCCACAAAACTTGGCAGAATTCATGATTTAAGGGGTTATTTAAAAAAAAAATATTCCGGAGGTACGTGCCCCCGGACTCGCGGCTTGGTAACAACATCCGGCACATAACAGCACTGCTGCTGGAAATTTCTAGGGGAAACACTGATTTCAAACGAGAGGACAGTTTGTGTGCATCCGTCTCGACTCACCCATGAAGAACTGCAGCGCGATGTTATGCACTAGGATATGTTCCAACGGAATCACACACAACTTCCCAAAATTAGCCGCGAGTTTCAAAGCGTCAACTTCCTGTTTGGCAAAAACAACCAAAACATGTTAGTCATTCTGAGGGTGAAATGTTACATGTCAGACAGCTGATATAATTTGTTATATCAGCGAGATGATTTAAAAAGCTCATAAAAAGTCAAATTTGATGTTGAAAGTCAAAGTAACATCCGATAACGGTAATTATTTATTTTATTTGTCTGTATAATTATTTGTATAACTTTCTTAATTACATGAAACTCCTACAAAACATACATTAATTAACAGTGCATGCTGAAAATGCATTAGGAGCAATTGTTTATTGTTTAAAATAATCTGAAAAATATTCCTAGCAAATATTATTGTTTTTGATGAATTCATTATATAATTTTTTTTAAAACAATTTTAATGCATTATAAAACAGGAAGTGTAAATGAAACCGGGGGATTCGGTTACCTTTCCTGATTGTAGCCTTTGTATCCTTGTTTCACAGACTTTCTTCACAAAAAGCAAACTATTGATTTGATTTTTTATTATGTTGATATCTGCGAGTATGAGAGAGAGAGAGAGAGAGAGAGAGAGAGAGAGAGAGAGAGAGAGAGAGAGAGAGAGAGAGAAATGAAGAGTAAACAATGTTTGTTATTATAAAGCCCTGAACTTGCTCTCATATTTTCCAAAATAAACCCCAGAATTCCCCTGGCAAATTATTTACCAAACAAATGAAAAAAAAAACCCCTGCCATTTAAGCATATGCGTGTAAAAATAAGTGTGTAGCGAGTGTGTGTGTACCGTCTGCGCCCGTGTCCAGAGACCGGAGATGCTGAAGCTCCTCCAGGACTCGGTCTTTCACAGCCTCCAGCTCAGGCGGTTTGTCCGTCAGCTTTAAGATGTTCATGAAGGCCTCATAGTTACAGCTTGAGTCACGAATCTAAACACACACAGAATGTTTTATAGGGAAAGCATAAACATTTACAACACACTCCTCTGCTATAAGAACAGAGCAGGTCTCACCATCCAGATGACGAACTGATTGATGTAATCCGGGTCACTGAGCTGGTTAATTAAGGGCAGCAGAACTCCTCTGGCCAGAACTTCCTGTTCATCAAACATCAAACAATCAATCAATCATCAACAAGTTTGTCCAGTTGCAAAACACCAAGGCTGGAGCTCTAATCTTGTAGTCTCAGCAGCGAGACCTGTCAGGACCATGAGTTCAGAAGTCCTGATCTCAAATCAGAATCCTGCTTTCCGTAAATCCCAGATCTGGTGTCTTAAAGGATTAAATACTACTTAAGCTCTATCAACAGCATCTGTGATATACTGTCAATAACCACGGATTATTGAAGCTGGGATTTAAATGTACAGCAGATTAAAATACAATGAGTGTTATTTTATATATTATAATAGTATTTATTTGAGTTATTTAAATGTTAGTTTAAGTTTTTAGTAATTTTGTTATATGCTTTTGTCATTTTTATTCATTTTTTTATATTTCTATTTAGCTTTACTTTCTTATTTCAGCTTTAGTTTGAATAATTTTAGTATTTCAACTAATTTATTTCAGTTAGTTTCCAAGGCAACATTTCTTAATTTTCTTTAAAATTATGTTATCTAATATTTATATTCTTCTTTATTTGAAATAATGAAAACTATTTTAAATAGTTTTAATAGACAGAAAAGGTTACAGTGTTTAAAAATAAGAAAATGCTTGCAGAAAATGAATGTTTTATGGTTTCCTCCATGTAAACGCTGATTTACAGTATTCCTCCTGTTCATTTCTTTAGCCGGCCATGACTAGCTGAAAGATACAATATTCTTTGGATGTATTTGGGAGTGATTTAGCATGTGTGTGTTTATGTCTCACCCTGAGGAAGTATCTCATATTCTTGTTGTGGAAATCTCCAGAAGGTAGTAACAGGTACAGCAGCACTTCACAGAGATCCCGCAAGTACCCTGCACCAGAAACACACTACAGTCAAATATACAGCACAAAGACAACGCACAGGACAGTCTGATCCTCACCCAGAGATATTGCAGGGGATTTTAAATCAAATTTAAGGATTTTAAGACCTTTTTTAAGATAAGCACACATAAAATGTAAATTCAAAACAAACCAATACAATCTGAAATTAAATCATGCATCTCAGAGTCTTTTACTTTATTAAACACACATTCAACAAGGAGTTAGTACTGCTTATCAGCACAACAGCGTAACTGCAATCATAAAACAGTCAAGACACGTTTTATTCAATATGCACTGAAAAAGGTTTATGTACCAACATGCGAATTACAGATCACTGTGCCGATACTAGTAATCACTATATATTGAATGTGTTAAATTATGTTCTTAGTCTTTCCTTCCAGTGACGGAGAGAGAAGCTAACAGAGTTTACACTGAATTTGATGCCAGATACCATTAATAACCAGAACAATTTTTTTTTTTGCATAATGTGGAACTTTTAATTATAAACAAGCCTGAAATACTCCGGAAACTTATTTGGAAATGTCTAAGATTGAATTCTGACATCTACACAATAAGGAGATAAAACTATTACAACCATTTTCAACATATTACAATATAAACACCATAAAGTAAACATTGTCTTAATTCATCAAAAGTAGATCAAGAAGCGATCACTTGGCATACATTTGCAGTGGTCTTGATTTCAGAAGTCTTGGAATTTAACACACAAGTCGTGCAAACTACTTTCATGGTGTTTTTGTGCATTTGTGAAGTTTCAACAGCTGCAGTTCCTAATCACTTATAGTGATTGAAAAAAAGCAGCGTGAACATTCATCACAACTTCTTTTGTGTTCCACAGAATAAAGAAACTCATTTGATTTTGAAAAGACATAAGGGTGAGCAAATCATTTGTTATAAATATGAAGGTGGATTCACATGTGACATCTTTATACGCAAGGCACATACACACACACAACAGTGTTCTTGCCTTCTGAAGCGTTTTCAAAGCATTTCATTGTATTAATGACTGGGTGTGTGTTTGTATTTTTTGCTAATCAAGTCTTTCAGCTTGTCTGGCCTTTAAGATCTGCCCTAGAGAAGCATGTACAAGTTATTCATGACTATTGTTGACATAAAAAGTGCCTTGAATCACTGGCCTGGAGTCTTTGATCGGTCTATAGACACAAATCTGTGTTTGTCTTACCTTCTTCATCCTTGCGTGACATGCACACCATATCTCTACAAATATTCCTCTCCATTTCCACCTCCGCCTCAAAAAACGAGTCCAGCAGCTCCTCTGGATCGTCACCTGCCGCAGACACACAAATAACGTCATGCACATGCTCACATTTTTGAGTCATAAAAACAAAATTAAAACCCTTTACTCAGTAATTAGGCATTAGGAAATCAACTATTTATTACAGGCTACAACAATTTTAGTCCTGATATTGAGATCTTTAAACATTAAATTAATGGGGCCTTATTGTAAAGTATAACCATTATTGCTTTTCTTGGTTTAATCTGTCCATTGATAAATGTTTTGTCTAATGACGATGTGAATTACGTTGTTTAGGATCTTCTCTCTCATTCAGCCTCTCTTGAGCTTTCCTGAAAACACGCAGATGAGTTGCAAAATCATCCACCAGTCTGGTGGTGAAATACGGCTGCCAGTCCACCTCTTTAGACCTGAGGAACGGAAAGATTGCGAATCAATGAATCATGGGAGTTACAGTCTCCGTTTCAACATCGTGTTTACCAAGGAAAATGAGTAAGAACATCTGAATGCAGTGTTTGGTTTGTGGTTAGCTGTTGCATCAGCGCTCATTCACAACCCTCTGCAACAGTGATTGTAAAGCAGGTGTGTGAGGGTGAACGGGCCGGACGGGTGTCTCACCTGGTGGAGAACTGGACGAGGGCGTTCTGGACAGTCTGACGGATCTCCAAGAGGAACGTTTCATCATCACTCAGTGTGTAGTACCAATACTGGATATAGTCCCTCAAAGCAAACTGGATGACCTGAGGGATGACATGAACAAAACAGGACACTATTCACTTAAATAATGTCAAAAAGTCATCTAGTATAACAATATCGCACAAGCAAAAGTTCTGTTTTTCCCAATTGTAAAAATACAATACAATTCAATAAAAGTT
>NW_028295899.1:0-20012 GCF_964197995.2 Scardinius erythrophthalmus
ACAGGCTTTGACCCCATAGATGATATCTTTTCCCTTCAAGGTTTAGTCATAGAACATCACTGGAACAGAACAATACATCCACACAGAGTAACCTTTAACTAATATAAACTTTTTCTTACAATTAATTTTCAAAGTTTAATTATATAGTGATTAGTGGTGTCGTAAATACCTAGAGAGTTACATATGCCAAGTAAGAAAACATATAAGTGGCTACATGTGGTGTGATAGAACTTCAAGGCCCTAGGCATAGTTGTCTATAAAAATCTCAAACAGCAATCAAGAGAACAGCAACATGAAAACAAATAAGAAGAACCCGTCAAAGTCTAGAACTCTTGATTAGTTTGATTCCATAATAACCCAATGGATGAATTGCAAAGCAAGTGCATATTTTCTATCTGGATGGCAGGCTACACTAATAAACAAGGTATGCAAAGTGGTGCAATGGATCGCTGGGTCCTACCACCTTGGATAAAACTTGCTGGGACCCGAGGGGTATATATGCCTCCAGCAAAGGCTTCAGCAGATACCATTGGGGAACAGGCTTTGACCCCATAGGTGATATCTTTTCCCTTCAAGGTTTAGTCATAGAACATCACTGGAACAGAACAATACATCCACACAGAGCAAACTTGAACTAATATAAACTTTTTCTTGCAATTCATTTTCACACTTTAATCGTTGTAAATACCTAAAGAGTTACATATGCCAAGTAAGAAAACATATAAGTGGCTACATGTGGTGTGATAGAACTTCAAGGCCCTAGGCATAGTTGTCTATAAAAATCTCAAACAGCAATCATGAGAACAGCAACATGAAAACAAATAAGAAGAACCCGTCAAAGTCTAGAACTCTTGATTAGTTTGATTCCATAATAACCCAATGGATGAATTGCAAAAAGCAAGGGCATATTTACTATCTGGATGGCAGGCTACACTAATAAACAAGGTATGCAAAGTGGTGCAATGGATCGCTGGGTCCTACCACCTTGGTGAAAACTTGCTGGGACCCGAGGGGTATATATGCCTCCAGCAAAGGCTTCAGCAGATACCATTGGTGAACAGGCTTTTGATAGGTGATATCTTTTCCCTTCAAGGTTTAGTCATAGAACATCACTGGAACAGAACAATACATCCACACAGAGCAAACTTGAACTAATAAAAACTTTTTCTTACAATTAATTTTCACACTTTAATCATATAGTGAACAGTGGTGTTGTAAATACCTAAAGAGTTACATATGCCAAGTAAGAAAACATATAAGTGGCTACATGTGGTGTGATAGAACTTCAAGGCCCTAGGCATAGTTGTCTATAAAAATCTCATACAGCAATCATGTGAAAAGCAACATGAAAGCAAATAAGAAGAACCCGTCAAAGTCTAGAACTCTTGATTAATTTGATTCCATAATAACCCAATGGATGAATTGCAAAGCAAGTGCATATTTATTATCTGGAGGACAGGCTAAACGGATAAACAAGGTATGCAAAGGGGCGAAATGGATCGCTGGGTCCTACCACCTTGGTGAAAACTTGCTGGGACCTGAGTGGTATATATGCCTCCAGCAAATGCTTCAGCAGATACCATTGGGGAACAGGCTTTGACCCCATAGGTGATATCTTTTCCCTCCAAGGTTTAGTCATAGAACATCACTGGAACAGAACAATACATCCACACAGAGCAAACTTGAACTAATATAAACTTTTTCTTACAATTAATTTTCACACTTTAATCATATAGTGAACAGTGGTGTTGTAAATACCTAAAGAGTTACATATGCCAAGTAAGAAAACATATAAGTGGCTACATGTGGTGTGATAGAACTTCAAGGCCCTAGGCATAGTTGTCTATAAAAATCTCATACAGCAATCATGTGAAAAGCAACATGAAAGCAAATAAGAAGATCCCGTCAAAGTCTAGAACTCTTGATTAATTTGATTTCATAATAACCCAATGGATGAATTGCAAAGCAAGTGCATATTTATTATCTGGAGGACAGGCTAAACGGATAAACAAGGCATGCAAAGTGGTGCAATGGATCGCTGGGTCCTACCACCTTGGTGAAAACTTGCTGGGACCCGAGGGGTATATATGCCTCCAGCAAAGGCTTCAGCAGATACCATTGGGGAACAGGCTTTGACCCCATAGGTGATATCTTTTCCCTTCAAGGTTTAGTCATAGAACATCACTGGAACAGAACAATACATCCACACAGAGCAAACTTGAACTAATATAAACTTTTTCTTGCAATTAATTTTCACACTTTAATCGTTGTAAATACCTAAAGAGTTACATATGCCAAGTAAGAAAACATATAAGTGGCTACATGTGGTGTGATAGAACTTCAAGGCCCTAGGCATAGTTGTCTATAAAAATCTCATACAGCAATCATGAGAACAGCAAAATGAAAATAAATAAGAAGAACCCGTCAAAGTCTAGAACTCTTGATTAGTTTGATTTCATAATAACCCAATGGATGAATTGCAAAAAGTAAGAGCATATTTACTATCTGGATGGCAGACTACACGAATAAAAAAGGTATGCAAAGTGTTGCAATGGATCGCTGGGTCCTACCACCTTGGTGAAAACTTGCTGGGACCCGAGGGGTATATATGCCTCCAGCAAAGGCTTCAGCAGATACCATTGGGGAACAGGCTTTGACCCCATACGTGATATCTTTTCCCTTCAAGGTTTAGTCATAGAACATCTCTGGAACAGAACAATACATCCACACATTGCAAACTTGAACTAATATGAACTTTTTCTTGCAATTAATTTTCACACTTTAATCATATAGTGAACAGTGGTGTTGTAAATACCTAAAGAGTTACATATGCCAAGTAAGAAAACATATAAGTGGCTACATGTGGTGTGATAGAACTTCAAGGCCCTAGGCATAGTTGTCTATAAAAATCTCAAACAGCAATCATGAGAACAGCAACATGAAAACAAATAAGAAGAACCCGTCAAAGTCTAGAACTCTTGATTAGTTTGATTCCATAATAACCCAATGGATGAATTGCAAAAAGCAAGGGCATATTTACTATCTGGATGGCAGGCTACACTAATAAACAAGGTATGCAAAGTGGTGCAATGGATCGCTGGGTCCTACCACCTTGGTGAAAACTTGCTGGGACCCGAGGGGTATATATGCCTCCAGCAAAGGCTTCAGCAGATACCATTGGGGAACAGGCTTTGACCCCATACGTGATATCTTTTCCCTTCAAGGTTTAGTCATAGAGCATCACTGGAACAGAACAATACATCCACACAGAGCAAACTTGAACTAATATAAACTTTTTCTTACAATTAATTTTCACACTTTAATCATATAGTGAACAGTGGTGTTGTAAATACCTAAAGAGTTACATATACCAAGTAAGAAAACATATAAGTGGCTACATGTGGTGTGATAGAACTTCAAGGCCCTAGGCATAGTTGTCTATAAAATTCTCATACAGCAATCATGTGAAAAGCAACATGAAAGCAAATAAGAAGAACCCGTCAAAGTCTAGAACTCTTGATTAGTTTGATTCCATAATAACCCAATGGATGAATTGCAAAAAGCAAGTGCATATTTACTATCTGGATGGCAGTCTACACGAATTAACAAGGTATGCAAAGTGGTGTAATAGAACGCTGGGTCCTACCACCTTGGTGAAAGCTTGCTGGGACCCGAGGGGTATATATGCCTCCAGCAAAGGCTTCAGCAGATACCATTGGGGAACAGGCTTTTGATAGGTGATATCTTTTCCCTTCAAGGTTTAGTCATAGAACATCACTGGAACAGAACAATACATCCACACAGAGCAAACTTGAACTAATATAAACTTTTTCTTACAATTAATTTTCACACTTTAATCATATAGTGAACAGTGGTGTTGTAAATACCTAAAGAGTTACATATGCCAAGTAAGAAAACATATAAGTGGCTACATGTGGTGTGATAGAACTTCAAGGCCCTAGGCATAGTTGTCTATAAAAATCTCATACAGCAATCATGTGAAAAGCAACATGAAAGCAAATAAGAAGAACCCGTCAAAGTCTAGAACTCTTGATTAATTTGATTCCATAATAACCCAATGGATGAATTGCAAAGCAAGTGCATATTTATTATCTGGAGGGCAGGCTAAACGGATAAACAAGGTATGCAAAGGGGCGAAATGGATCGCTGGGTCCTACCACCTTGGTGAAAACTTGCTGGGACCTGAGTGGTATATATGCCTCCAGCAAATGCTTCAGCAGATACCATTGGGGAACAGGCTTTGACCCCATAGGTGATATCTTTTCCCTCCAAGGTTTAGTCATAGAACATCACTGGAACAGAACAATACATCCACACAGAGCAAACTTGAACTAATATAAACTTTTTCTTACAATTAATTTTCACACTTTAATCATATAGTGAACAGTGGTGTTGTAAATACCTAAAGAGTTACATATGCCAAGTAAGAAAACATATAAGTGGCTACATGTGGTGTGATAGAACTTCAAGGCCCTAGGCATAGTTGTCTATAAAAATCTCATACAGCAATCATGTGAAAAGCAACATGAAAGCAAATAAGAAGATCCCGTCAAAGTCTAGAACTCTTGATTAATTTGATTCCATAATAACCCAATGGATGAATTGCAAAGCAAGTGCATATTTATTATCTGGAGGACAGGCTAAACGGATAAACAAGGCATGCAAAGTGGTGCAATGGATCGCTGGGTCCTACCACCTTGGTGAAAACTTGCTGGGACCCGAGGGGTATATATGCCTCCAGCAAAGGCTTCAGCAGATACCATTGGGGAACAGGCTTTGACCCCATAGGTGATATCTTTTCCCTTCAAGGTTTAGTCATAGAACATCACTGGAACAGAACAATACATCCACACAGAGCAAACTTGAACTAATATAAACTTTTTCTTGCAATTAATTTTCACACTTTAATCGTTGTAAATACCTAAAGAGTTACATATGCCAAGTAAGAAAACATATAAGTGGCTACATGTGGTGTGATAGAACTTCAAGGCCCTAGGCATAGTTGTCTATAAAAATCTCATACAGCAATCATGAGAACAGCAAAATGAAAATAAATAAGAAGAACCCGTCAAAGTCTAGAACTCTTGATTAGTTTGATTTCATAATAACCCAATGGATGAATTGCAAAAAGTAAGAGCATATTTACTATCTGGATGGCAGACTACACGAATAAAAAAGGTATGCAAAGTGTTGCAATGGATCGCTGGGTCCTACCACCTTGGTGAAAACTTGCTGGGACCCGAGGGGTATATATGCCTCCAGCAAAGGCTTCAGCAGATACCATTGGGGAACAGGCTTTGACCCCATACGTGATATCTTTTCCCTTCAAGGTTTAGTCATAGAACATCTCTGGAACAGAACAATACATCCACACATTGCAAACTTGAACTAATATGAACTTTTTCTTGCAATTAATTTTCACACTTTAATCATATAGTGAACAGTGGTGTTGTAAATACCTAAAGAGTTACATATGCCAAGTAAGAAAACATATAAGTGGCTACATGTGGTGTGATAGAACTTCAAGGCCCTAGGCATAGTTGTCTATAAAAATCTCAAACAGCAATCATGAGAACAGCAACATGAAAACAAATAAGAAGAACCCGTCAAAGTCTAGAACTCTTGATTAGTTTGATTCCATAATAACCCAATGGATGAATTGCAAAAAGCAAGGGCATATTTACTATCTGGATGGCAGGCTACACTAATAAACAAGGTATGCAAAGTGGTGCAATGGATCGCTGGGTCCTACCACCTTGGTGAAAACTTGCTGGGACCCGAGGGGTATATATGCCTCCAGCAAAGGCTTCAGCAGATACCATTGGGGAACAGGCTTTTGATAGGTGATATCGTTTCCCTTCAAGGTTTAGTCATAGAACATCACTGGAACAGAACAATACATCCACACAGAGCAAACTTGAACTAATATAAACTTTTTCTTACAATTAATTTTCACACTTTAATCATATAGTGAACAGTGGTGTTGTAAATACCTAAAGAGTTACATATGCCAAGTAAGAAAACATATAAGTGGCTACATGTGGTGTGATAGAACTTCAAGGCCCTAGGCATAGTTGTCTATAAAAATCTCATACAGCAATCATGTGAAAAGCAACATGAAAGCAAATAAGAAGAACCCGTCAAAGTCTAGAACTCTTGATTAATTTGATTCCATAATAACCCAATGGATGAATTGCAAAGCAAGTGCATATTTATTATCTGGATGGCAGGCTACACTAATAAACAAGGTATGCAAAGTGGTGCAATGGATCGCTGGGTCCTACCACCTTGGTGAAAACTTGCTGGGACCCGAGGGGTATATATGCCTCCAGCAAAGGCTTCAGCAGAAACCATTGCAGAACAGGCTTTGACCCCATAGGTGATATCTTTTCCCTTCAAGGTTTAGTCATAGAACATCACTGGAACAGAACAATACATCCACACAGAGCAAACTTGAAACTTTTTCTTGCAATTAATTTTCACACTTTAATCGTTGTAAATACCTAAAGAGTTACATATGCCAAGTAAGAAAACATATAAGTGGCTACATGTGGTGTGATAGAACTTCAAGGCCCTAGGCATAGTTGTCTATAAAAATCTCAAACAGCAATCATGAGAACAGCAACATGAAAACAAATAAGAAGAACCCGTCAAAGTCTAGAACTCTTGATTAGTTTGATTCCATAATAACCCAATGGATGAATTGCAAAAAGCAAGTGCATATTTATTATCTGGAGGGCAGGCTACACGAATAAACAAGGTATGCAAAGGGGAGAAATGGATCGCTGGGTCCTACCACCTTGGTGAAAACTTGTTGGGACCCGAGGGGTATATATGTCTCTTGAAAAGGATTCAGCAGATTCCATTAGGGAACAGGCTTTGACCCCATAGATGATATCTTTTCCCTTCAAGGTTTAGTCATAGAACATCACTGGAACAGAACAATACATCCACACAGAGTAACCTTTAACTAATATAAACTTTTTCTTACAATTAATTTTCAAAGTTTAATTATATAGTGATTAGTGGTGTCGTAAATACCTAGAGAGTTACATATGCCAAGTAAGAAAACATATAAGTGGCTACATGTGGTGTGATAGAACTTCAAGGCCCTAGGCATAGTTGTCTATAAAAATCTCAAACAGCAATCAAGAGAACAGCAACATGAAAACAAATAAGAAGAACCCGTCAAAGTCTAGAACTCTTGATTAGTTTGATTCCATAATAACCCAATGGATGAATTGCAAAGCAAGTGCATATTTTCTATCTGGATGGCAGGCTACACTAATAAACAAGGTATGCAAAGTGGTGCAATGGATCGCTGGGTCCTACCACCTTGGATAAAACTTGCTGGGACCCGAGGGGTATATATGCCTCCAGCAAAGGCTTCAGCAGATACCATTGGGGAACAGGCTTTGACCCCATAGGTGATATCTTTTCCCTTCAAGGTTTAGTCATAGAACATCACTGGAACAGAACAATACATCCACACAGAGCAAACTTGAACTAATATAAACTTTTTCTTGCAATTAATTTTCACACTTTAATCGTTGTAAATACCTAAAGAGTTACATATGCCAAGTAAGAAAACATATAAGTGGCTACATGTGGTGTGATAGAACTTCAAGGCCCTAGGCATAGTTGTCTATAAAAATCTCAAACAGCAATCATGAGAACAGCAACATGAAAACAAATAAGAAGAACCCGTCAAAGTCTAGAACTCTTGATTAGTTTGATTCCATAATAACCCAATGGATGAATTGCAAAAAGCAAGGGCATATTTACTATCTGGATGGCAGGCTACACTAATAAACAAGGTATGCAAAGTGGTGCAATGGATCGCTGGGTCCTACCACCTTGGTGAAAACTTGCTGGGACCCGAGGGGTATATATGCCTCCAGCAAAGGCTTCAGCAGATACCATTGGGGAACAGGCTTTTGATAGGTGATATCTTTTCCCTTCAAGGTTTAGTCATAGAACATCACTGGAACAGAACAATACATCCACACAGAGCAAACTTGAACTAATATAAACTTTTTCTTACAATTAATTTTCACACTTTAATCATATAGTGAACAGTGGTGTTGTAAATACCTAAAGAGTTATATATGCCAAGTAAGAAAACATATAAGTGGCTACATGTGGTGTGATAGAACTTCAAGGCCCTAGGCATAGTTGTCTATAAAAATCTCATACAGCAATCATGTGAAAAGCAACATGAAAGCAAATAAGAAGAACCCGTCAAAGTCTAGAACTCTTGATTAATTTGATTCCATAATAACCCAATGGATGAATTGCAAAGCAAGTGCATATTTATTATCTGGAGGACAGGCTAAACGGATAAACAAGGTATGCAAAGGGGCGAAATGGATCGCTGGGTCCTACCACCTTGGTGAAAACTTGCTGGGACCTGAGTGGTATATATGCCTCCAGCAAATGCTTCAGCAGATACCATTGGGGAACAGGCTTTGACCCCATAGGTGATATCTTTTCCCTCCAAGGTTTAGTCATAGAACATCACTGGAACAGAACAATACATCCACACAGAGCAAACTTGAACTAATATAACCTCTTCTTATGATTCATTTTCACACTTTTATCATATAGTGACCAGTGGTGTTGTTAATACCTACAGAGTTACATATGCCCAGTAAGAAAACATATAAGTGGCTACATGTTGTGTGATAGAACTTCAAGACCCTAGGCATAGTTGTCTATAAAAATCTCATACAGCAATCATGTGAAAAGCAACATGAAAGCAAATAAGAAGAACCCGTCAAAGTCTAGAACTCTTGATTAGTTTGATTCCATAATAACCCAATGGATGAATTGCAAAGCAAGTGCATATTTATTATCTGGAGAGCAGGGTACACGAATAAACAAGGTATGCAAAGTGGTGCAATAGATCGCTGGGTCCTACCACCTTGGTGAAAACTTGCTGGGACCCGAGGGGTATATATGCCTCCAGCAAAGGCTTCAAAAGATACCATTGGGGAACAGGCTTTGACCCCATAGGTGATATCATTTCCCTTCAAGGTTTAGTCATAGAACATCACTGGAACAGAACAATACATCCACACAGAGCAAACTTGAACTAATATAACCTCTTCTTACGATTCATTTTCACACTTTTATCATATTGTGACCAGTGGTGTTGTAAATACCTACAGAGTTACATATGCCCAGTAAGAAAACATATAAGTGGCTACATGTTGTGTGATAGAACTTCAAGACCCTAGGCATAGTTGTCTATAAAAATCTCATACAGCAATCATGTGAAAAGCAACATAAAAAGAAAATAAGAAGAACCCGTCAAAGTCTAGAACTCTTGATTAGTTTGATTCCATAATAACCAAATGGATGAATTGCATAGAGCAAGTGCATATTTACTATCTGGATCGCAGGCTACACGAATAAACAAGGTATGCAAAGTGGTGCAATGGATCGCTGGGTCCTACAACCTTGGTGAAAACTTGCTGGGACCCGAGGGGTATATATGCCTCCAGCAAAGGCTTCTGCAGATACCATTGGGGAACAGGCTTTGACCCCATAGGTGATATCTTTTCCCTTCAAGGTTTAGTAATAGAACATCACTGGAACAGAACAATACATCCACACAGAGCAATCTTGAACTAATATAACCTCTTCTTACGATTCATTTTCACACTTTTATCATATAGTGACCAGTGGTGTTGTAAATACCTACAGAGTTACATATGCCCAGTAAGAAAACATATAAGTGGCTACATGTTGTGTGATAGAACTTCAAGACCCTAGGCATAGTTGTCTATAAAAATCTCATACAGCAATCATGTGAAAAGCAACATGAAAGAAAATAAGAAGAACCCGTCAAAGTCTAGAACTCTTGATTAGTTTTATTCCATAATAACCCAATGGATGAATTGCAAAAAGCAAGTGCATATTTACTATCTGGATGGCAGGGTACACGAATAAACAAGGTATGCAAAGTAGTGCAATAGATCGCTGGGTCCTACCACCTTGGTGAAAACTTGCTGGGACCCGAGGGGTATATATGCCTCCAGCAAAGGCTTCTGCAGATACCATTGGGGAACAGGCTTTTGATAGGTGATATCTTTTCCCTTCAAGGTTTAGTCATAGAACATCACTGGAACAGAACAATACATCCACACAGAGCAAACTTGAACTAATATAAACTTTTTCTTACAATTAATTTTCACACTTTAATCATATAGTGAACAGTGGTGTTGTAAATATCTAAAGAGTTACATATGCCAAGTAAGAAAACATATAAGTGGCTACATGTGGTGTGATAGAACTTCAAGGCCCTAGGCATAGTTGTCTATAAAAATCTCATACAGCAATCATGTGAAAAGCAACATGAAAGCAAATAAGAAGAACCCGTCAAAGTCTAGAACTCTTGATTAATTTGATTCCATAATAACCCAATGGATGAATTGCAAAGCAAGTGCATATTTATTATCTGGAGGACAGGCTAAACGGATAAACAAGGTATGCAAAGGGGCGAAATGGATCGCTGGGTCCTACCACCTTGGTGAAAACTTGCTGGGACCTGAGTGGTATATATGCCTCCAACAAAGGCTTCAGCAGGTACCATTGGGGAACAGGCTTTGACCCCATAGGTGATATCTTTTCCCTCCAAGGTTTAGTCATAGAACATCACTGGAACAGAACAACACATCCACACAGAGCAAACTTGAACTATAAACTTTTTCTTGCAATTAATTTTCACACTTTAATCGTTGTAAATACCTAAAGAGTTACATATGCCAAGTAAGAAAACATATAAGTGGCTACATGTGGTGTGATAGAACTTCAAGGCCCTAGGCATAGTTGTCTATAAAAATCTCATAGAGCAACCATGAGAACAGCAACATGAAAACAAATAAGAAGAACCCGTCAAAGTCTAGAACTCTTGATTTGTTTGATTCCATAATAACCCAATGGATGAATTGCAAAAAGCAAGTGCATATTTACTATCTGGAGGGCAGGCTACACTAATAAACAAGGTATGCAAAGGGGCGAAATGGATCGCTGAGTCCTACCACCTTGGTGAAAACTTGCTGGGACCCGAGGGGTATATATGTCTCTTGCAAAGGATTCAGCAGATCCATTAGGGAACAGGCTTTGACCCCATAGATGATATCTTTTCCCTTCAAGGTTTAGTCATAGAGCATCACTGGAACAGAACAATACATCCACACAGAGCAAACTTGAACTAATATAAACTTTTTCTTACAATTAATTTTCACACTTTAATCATATAGTGAACAGTGGTGTTGTAAATATCTAAAGAGTTACATATGCCAAGTAAGAAAACATATAAGTGGCTACATGTGGTGTGATAGAACTTCAAGGCCCTAGGCATAGTTGTCTATAAAAATCTCATACAGCAATCATGTGAAAAGCAACATGAAAGCAAATAAGAAGAACCCGTCAAAGTCTAGAACTCTTGATTAGTTTGATTCCATAATAACCCAATGGATGAACTGCACAAAGCAAGTGCATATTTACTATCTGGATGGCAGGCTACACTAATAAACAAGGTATGCAAAGTGGTGCAATGGATCGCTGGGTCGTACCACCTTGGTAAAAAACTTGCTGGGACCCGAGGGGTATATATGCCTCCAGCAAAGGCTTCAGCAGATACCATTGTGGAACAGGCTTTGACCCCATAGGTGATATCTTTCCCCTCCAAGGTTTAGTCATAGAACATCACTGGAACAGAACAATACATCCACACAGAGCAAACTTGAACTAACATAAACTTTTTCTTACAATTAATTTTCACACTTTAATCATATAGTGAACAGTGGTGTTGTAAATACCTAAAGAGTTACATATGCCAAGTAAGAAAACATATAAGTGGCTACATGTGGTGTGATAGAACTTCAAGGCTCTAGGCATAGTTCTCTATAAAAATCTCATACAGCAATCATATGAAAAGCAACATGAAAGCAAATAAGAACCCGTCAAAGTCTAGAACTCTTGAGTAGTTTGATTCCATAATAACCCAATGGATGAATTGCAAAAAGCAAGCGCATATTTACTATCTGGAGGGCAGGCTACACTAATAAACAAGGTATACAAAGGGGCGAAATGGATCGCTGAGTCCTACCACCTTGGTGAAAACTTGCTGGGACCCGAGGGGTATATATGTCTCTTGCAAAGGATTCAGCAGATCCATTAGGGAACAGGCTTTGACCCCATAGATGATATCTTTTCCCTTCAAGGTTTAGTCATAGAGCATCACTGGAACAGAACAATACATCCACACAGAGCAAACTTGAACTAATATAAACTTTTTCTTACAATTAATTTTCACACTTTAATCATATAGTGAACAGTCGTGTTGTAAATACCTAAAGAGTTACATATGCCAAGTATGAAAACATATAAGTGGCTACATGTTTTGTGATAGAACTTCAAGGCCCTAGGCATAGTTGTCTATAAAAATCTCATACAGCAATCATGTGAAAAGCAACATAAAAGCAAATAAGAAGAACCCGTCAAAGTCTAGAACTCTTGATTACTTTGATTCCATAATAACCCAATGGATGAATTGCAAAGCAAGTGCATATTTATTATCTGGAGGGCAGGCTACACGAATAATCAAGGTATGCAAAGGGGCGAAATGGATCGCTGGGTCCTACCACCTTGGTGAAAACTTGCTGGGACCCGAGGGGTATATATGCCTCCAGCAAAGGCTTCAGCAGATACCATTGCGGAACAGGCTTTGACCCCATAGGTGATATCTTTTCCCTCCAAGTTTTAGTCATAGAACATCACTGGAACAGAACAATACACCCACACAGAGCAAACTTGAACTAATATAAACTTTTTCTTACAATTAATTTTCACACTTTAATCATATGGTGAACAGTGGTGTTGTAAATACCTAAAGAGTTACATATGCCAAGTAAGAAAACATATAAGTGGCTACATGTGGTGTGATAGAACTTCAAGGCCCTAGGCATAGTTGTCTATAAAAATCTCATACAGCAATCATGTGAAAAGCAACATGAAAGCAAATAAGAAGAACCCGTCAAAGTCTAGAACTCTTGATTAGTTTGATTCCATAATAACCCAATGGATGAACTGCACAAAGCAAGTGCATATTTACTATCTGGATGGCAGGCTACACTAATAAACAAGGTATGCAAAGTGGTGCAATGGATCGCTGGGTCGTACCACCTTGGTAAAAAACTTGCTGGGACCCAAGGGGTATATATGCCTCCAGCAAAGGCTTCAGCAGATACCATTAGGGAACAGGCTTTGACCCCATAGGTGATTTCTTTTCCCTTCAAGGTTTAGTCATAGAACATCACTGGAACAGAACAATACATCCACACAGAGCAAACGTGAACTAATATAAACCTTTTCTTGCAATTAATCTTCACACTTTAATAGTTGTAAATACCTAAAGAGTTACATATGCCAAGTAAGAAAACATAAGTGGCTACATGTGGTGTGATAGAACTTCAAGGCCCTAGGCATAGTTGTCTATAAAAATCTCATACAGCAATCATGTGAAAAGCAACATGAAAGCAAATAAGAAGACCCCGTCAAAGTCTAGAACTCTTGAGTAGTTTGATTCCATAATAACCCAATGGATGAATTGCAAAAAGCAAGTGCATATTTACTATCTGGATGGCAGGCTACACGAATAAACAAGGTATGCAAAGTGGTGCAATGGATCGCTGGGTCCTACCACCTTGGTGAAAACTTGCTGGGACCCGAGGGGTATATATGGCTCCAGCAAAAGCTTCAGCAGATACTATTGGGGAACAGGCTTTGACCCCATAGGTGATATCTTTTCCCTCCAAGGTTTAGTCATAGAACATCACTGGAACAGTGTTGAGCTGAGATGCAGACCACACCCTTTCTGGCTGGGTGCTTTGGTACTGGGTGTGGCTCCCAGCTGCAGACAGCTAGTTAGCCACCAGGTGGGAAGGATCTGGTGATTAGGGGAATTGGAGTCACTCACCGGATGGTAAGCAGACTGGGAAGATTTGTGGAGAAACTGGCCCTGGAAATGATACTGCAGGACTAAAGCTTGTTTGAACAAGGAAGGAGTCGGTGAGCATTCGTTTGTGCAGTGTGGTGGATTTTAACATTTAAGTGAATCATATAATTATACTTAGGGTAAAAATGTGTCTATTAAAAAGAAAGAAAAATCATGTGCTTAAATTGTAAGCTAAAGTGTATAACACTTTAGCTTACAATTTAAGCACATGATTTTTCTTAACATCACGAAGGTTTAATTGTATGTAATGTAATGTATTGTAAAGTTTTAAGCTGAAAGTGTGGGATTGTGTATTTATAGGGGGTTAAAGCTGCTAGAGTTTAAGGTTAAAATCATTTGAGCAGTGCTTTAAAAGTGTATTCAATTTATTTGGGTGTTTTAGTTATGGGGTTTCTTTTACTTATTTTCAAGACTAAATTTTTGTGTTTAAATTTAAGTATTTGATCCTGGGTTATGATGCTTTATTATGGTTACTTGGGTTTATTATATTTTTTCTTGACCTACTTGTGTTTGTGTTTAAGGTTTTTTACCTGCTTTTGGCCACAACAACTTTCAAATAAAAGAAAGAAAAGAAAGAATTGATTCCTGGTCATTGAGTAAAATCCAGTCCAAACCTTCAGAAGCAAGCATACCCTTTCAAGTGGGGGAAACTGCAGGGTTGAACCTCACTAGAGTGAGGAAACTTGACAGTAAAAAAAACGCTGTGAAGACTGGAAGAGAGAACCCTGAACAGCAACCAGCCAGGCCTGATAAAACGGGAAATCATCTCACCCAATCCTGCTGAAAAGAAGATGGCTGACTCAAAGACACTGGAGCAGCTTAAAGTTAATAGGACATCCGCAAAGCGGCAATTCTCACGGCTGGCTAACAATGTAGTCCGGATGAATGCCATTACACCTGAAGAGGAGCTCAGGGACAGTTTCAAAAAGCTCATAATTGAGGCCAACAAGGTTATGGAAGCCAACGATGACGTAGAGGCCCAGTACCTTGTAGAGGCAGAGCTGGAATACGGATTCCGAAGAAGTTCCCAGGTTGAATGAGCAGCAAAAAGCCGATATTGGGAAAACTGCAAGTGAGTGTGAGATGAGACTGAACGAGCTCAAGGAGCTTATCCAAAAGACACTCTGGGCCAACTTCGGAGAAGAGGAACTGACGATGGCAGTAAAGGCTGCAGAGGAGAAAGTAGAGAGTGTGACGTCCTTTGGACCTGGTGGGAATAAAGAAGCTTTTGACTTTATGTTTGATTACATGGAAAAACTGGTTAAGAGGGCAAAAGAACTGCACACACAGTGGAAGTGTTGGGCTCCTCCTGCTGAACGGAAAGATTTCCAGCTGCGGGTCAGAGATCTTGAGAAGATCATCCCCAAGTTAATGTCAAGAAAAGCAGAGTTCATTCAAGCAAAAGCTAAAGAAGACGCCGAAAGAGTCGTGAGTGCAGCTCCTATCAGCTATCCAACAGCAGCCATTAGACTGAAGCCTACTTCCCTCCCCAAGTTTACTGGCATCAGGCGAGACTTTCATCGCTGGAAAAGGGCCCAGAGGCAAGGGGAACCCACTGGTTCAAAAGAAGTCAAAAAGTTCCAGCTTCTTGACAGCTTGGATGAGAAAGTAATGAGAGATCTTCGATTGATGACTTACAACACAGCAGACGAGTCCTAGAGAATCGGTTCGGAAGCCAAACTGCGATCGCTATTGAAATAGTAGAGGAGCTCCAGAGACTTCCAGCTGCCAAAGGTCACCAGCCCAAGAAAATTGTTGAGCTCATCCAAGCCGTGGAGAAGGCCCTTGAAGACCTGAGTGACCTTGGTGACACTGGCGCTTTAAAGAACCCTCTGGTGACAATTGAAGGCAAGCTTCCAGATGCACTGAAGAAAGAGTGGCTTCTCTATGCAGCTGAGAGAAGCAGTACTGACCCAGAGAAGTGCTTCGACTATCTTCTGGCCTTTCTCAAGAGTCAAGAGAGCATCTACGAACAGCTGGATCAATTGAGGGATGAAGAGCCGCTGAGGAAAGAAAACTGACCTGAGCAAAGGCAAGCTAGAACCAGAGCCTCAAACCAGTCAAGTAGCAATCTCTCAGGATGTGTTGTCTGTGGGGACATCAAGTATAAAAAGAAGTTGTACTTCTGCAAAAGGTTCCGTATGCTCAAGCTCACAGAGAAAAAGGACGCAGTGTGGAAGCTGGGAGCCTGCTGGAAATGTCTGGAGGTCCATGACGAGGGTAATCACTGCAAAACTTTGTTTCTGTGCAGAAATCCCGATTGTAGAGAGCAGAGAGCCACAGACCATCACTACTATCTGTGTCCCAGAGCTGAGGCATCCAGAGACAGTACGGCTCAGAGGAGGAGAAAAAACAGCACAGTGGGAGGTGAGAGCTGGAGGAATTACACCGAGGCCCAGGAGGAATTCTTCAGAAAACTCTCAACTGAATTAGCCCAACAATGCCGGGACGCATTCTGTAACACAGCAGCGAGCACCTCCCATATTGCAAAGAGTCATTCAAGTCTTCTGGTAGAGAGTGGCCTAGCGGAGTGGCCTGTCATCATGATGCTGTTGGAGGTAACAGCCAATGCTGGGCAGAAAATTGGGACTCTTATCGACCTAGCTTCCGATACTAATTATATCACCCATGAGGCAGCAGGTCGGCTCAATCT
The DNA here is from genome assembly GCF_964197995.2 of Scardinius erythrophthalmus. Classification (NCBI taxonomy): domain Eukaryota; kingdom Metazoa; phylum Chordata; class Actinopteri; order Cypriniformes; family Leuciscidae; genus Scardinius; species Scardinius erythrophthalmus. The sequence continues at coordinate 16,701 of NW_028295899.1, forward strand.
TAGAAGTGAAGACATCACGCCTGTAGTCCATGTTGTAGGAGGCATGAAAGTCTTTGTTAAGACAAAGCGGTACCTCCTGAAAATTCGGGTCAACACCTTAAGAGGCACTCTCAGATCCCACCAGCTGGTTTGCTATGGCTTAGACCGCATTGCAGACATTCAAAGACATGTGTCAGCTAAAAAACTACAAGAGTTCTTCCCAGACATTCCACTCAGCGACCTGGCAAGGCCAAGGGAGATCCACCTCCTTGTAAGTCACAAGGAAGGCCAGCTGGCTCCGCAGAAAATCCGCACGGTGGGGGACCTTGTGCTGTGGGACGGACCAATGGGAAAGACAGTTGCTGGCACCCATCCTGAGTTGTTTGAGGCGGTAGCTGTATCAGCCCACACATCGAGAACGCATTTTGCAAGGTCTATGAGAACTGCTGCTGTAAAGTATGAAGAACACACCTGTGTGGTCCCCATTCATCGTCAACAAAGCCAGCAACCTCAGGGATTCAGTTGTGTAACTACTACATCCAGCTTCCTCGAGTGGTGGAAATGGCATAGTATCGGTGCTGGCTGCATCCCGAAATGTGGGGGTTGTCGCTGTGGAAACTGCCAGCCAGGCGGCAAGGAAATGACCCTCGCTGAAGAAAGGGAGCTGGAGCTGGTAAAAAATGGGCTCACATATGTAGCTGCTGATGAGCACAGTGAGAGGCCTCACTGGCACGCCAAGTACCCCTGGGTAGAAGATCCAGCCACATTACCAAGCAACAGGAGTGCAGTTGAGGCAACATTCTTCAGGACTGAGAGGCAGCTGACCAGGGAGCCGGAGTGGAAGGCTGCCTATGCTGCTCAAGTTCACGAGATGGTCGAGCGCCGGGCCGCAATGAAGTTGTCTAAAGACGTCCTTCAGACATGGACTGGCCCAGTGTGGTACATTAGCCACCTCATTGCACCCAACCCATTCTCCGTCACAACTCCGGTGAGACTGGTCTGGAACAGTAGTCAGAAGTGCAGAGGGGTGAGTCTGAATGACCTCCTGTTAAAGGGCCCCGACGTCCTCAATTCTATTCGTGCTGTGCTTCTCAGGTTCCGGAGGGGAGGCTTTGCGGCTTTGGGAGATATAAGGAAGATGTACAATTCAGTGTGGCTTGAAGATCGGGAGGTGCATTTGCATAGGTTTCTGTGGCGTGATTCTGAAGAGGAGGAGCTGGGCGAATATGCAGTCACAAGAGTTAACATTGGTGACAAGCCAGCAGGGTGTATCGCTCAACTCGCCATGAGGGAGACAGCGAATCTCCCCCAGTTTAGCCATCTTGAGGAAGAGCGTCGAGTGCTAGAGGAGGATAGCTATGTCGACGATATCTTGACCTCTCATAACAACTTGGACCAGCTCAGAGTCATTACAGAAAATGTGGAGCAGATCCTGGAAGCAGGAGGGTTCAAGTTGAAGCCGTGGGTCTTTTCTGGTGAAAGTAGGAGGGAGTCTGTTGGAAAACAAGAGCAGGAGGCTACTCCAAAGACTGTAATCCTGCCAAATCAGCTCAAGGAGGAGGACAATAAAGCTCTTGGCCTCAGCTACACCCTGGAGGATGACAAGCTTCATGTTATGGTTGGGATAAACTTCTCAAAGAGGAAGAGAAAAATTAGACTTGGCCAAGACCTTCAACTGGAAGAGGTGAGAGCTCAGACGCCAGACCCACTGACACGACGAGAGTTGCTTAGCCAAGTTTCTGGGTTGTATGACCCAGTTGGTCTGATGACACCCATAAAGCAGAAAGGAGCCATTTTGGTTCGGAGAGCATTTCAAGAGTACAAACCCAAATGTAGCACCGTCAGAGACACTTGGGACCTTGCACTATCAGGAAAGCTTAGAGAAGATGCCATCAGGCTTTTTGAAGAATATGCTGAGCTGAGCAAAGTCAAGTTCCCTAGAGCCCTGACACCAGTGAGCGTGCCAGCTGAGCCTGATGCAATTACCTTTTCTGATGGCAGCGAGCATGCTTATGGTGCCGTCCTGTGTTTGCGGTGGGACTGTGACCAAGGTCCGACAGTGAGGCTGGTGGAGTCCAAAGCTAAGCTGGCTCCCCTAGACCATAAGGGGGAAGCAGTCAAGGCAGAGCTATGTGGAGCAGTATTCGCCGCCCGGTTAAAGAGGTACTTTGAACAACATGGCCGAATTCAAGTCAAGCAGTGGTACCACTTTGTTGAAAGCCAAACAGTGCTTTGTTCAATTCAACGTGAGAGCTATGGCCTCCAGACCTTTTTTGCCAACAGGATTGGAGAAATCCAAAGCAGCACACAACTTCAGGATTGGTGGTGGATTCCTTGACCTCTGAACATCGCTGACATCATTACTCGTGGGGCTGGCCCAAAAGAGTTGGCTGAAAATTCACCATGGCAGCAAGGACCAAAGTTCTTGAGTCTACCAGCTGAGGAGTGGCCGATTAAGTCTGCAAAGGATGTATCAGCAACTGCCAGAGAGAGTGTTGGAAGGATGCAGAAGATATCATTTGCTGCGGCGCTCACAAGAGCTCAGGTGAAGAAAGAGCCACCAGACCGGGAGCATCGAAGGCCACCTGCTGGTGCTACTGTCCGAAGCCTGGTGGATGAAGGACGATTCAGTAACCTGACTCACCTGGTTAAGACGATCGCCTGGGTCTGGAGGGCAGCAAAATGCTTTGCAGCTAAAAGTAAGATCCTGGGAGCTCCAAAGTGGGAGGCGGTTTCATCAGCCGGGGTCATCACCACAACAGAGCGCTTAGATGCTTTAAGAGATCTTTGTCTTGCTACACAAGAGGGAGTGACCTTTCCAGCAACCACAATAGACCGGCTGGTAGTCTTCAAAGAGGAAGAAACTGGGTTACTGGTTTGTGGTGGGCGAGTCCAAGCCTTTAATGAAGACAGAGTTGGTGTCCCCCTCTTACCTTGCAGCGCCTGGGTCTCAACATAGCTGGTTCAGGAAGCTCATAGCAAGGGTCACGAGGGTGTGGCTGCGACTCTATTGAAGGTGATAAAGAGAGCATGGGTTATCAAGGGACGAATAATTGCTCAAAGTCATTGGGAATTGTGTGGTCTGCAAGAAAGCCAGAGTGAGAAGATGTCAGCAAGTGATGGGTGATCTGCCTCAAGAGAGAACCAGGCCAGCATCTCCATTTGAGTTCACAGCAGTTGATCTGTTTGGACCCTATCAGGTCAAAGATAATGTTAGGAAAAGAGTCACAATGAAGGTCTGGGGAGTCGTATTTTGTTGCATGGTCAGCAGAGCAATCCACACGGAGCTCGCCAACACAATGTCAACTGAAAGCTTCTTGATGGCTTATCAGA